>NC_046652.1:10400000-10540916 GCF_900324485.2 Mastacembelus armatus | reverse complement strand
TAACTGCACCTTTTTTCTGCATTGTCTTTAGTTAAAACTAATGCAGTCAGAGCTCAGTGTTGAAGAGGTTGTCAATGACAGAAGTCTGAAGGTATGTTCACTACTATCGGTTATTTTCCATAATGTCCGCTGATTACACATATGTGATTTGTCATAACTTGCATGGTAGTTACTCCTGGTTTTCTTTGCTCAGATTTTCAGGGAAAGGTGCAGAATCCACTACACGCCTCCTCAGGTGAAGTGAAGCTCTGTTTGAGGCGAGGGTCAAATCCAGACTGGAGCTAAAACTGTGACCTGCTGCTGAGTCCTGAGTGCAGGCTGTTCATCATCCAGACCACTCTGACCTCCTCTCCAACACAGTTATTCCATTGTGATTATTGTTTTTTAAATTACCATCGCTGTAAAGCTTTGTGCTTCTTCATTGAGACTGATTGTAGTAAAGGAGATTTTTTTTAAATGACAGTGTTTTCAAGTGAGGCTTGTTGTCTGTGATTTAAATCTGTGTTTTCTACAGTTTAATGCACTTTGCCTAAATTTCCTGTATGGATTCATTGAAAATTTGTAAGAAAGCAAAATTTGTCTGCAAGTCCAGTTTGTGGGTCCACCAGTTTAGTCCAAACTGAAATATCTCAAAATATGTTGGATGGATTGTTTAAACATACTTTAACTTTCCCTTTAGCACCATCATCAGGTCAAAGTATGTATTTGTCCGGGACTATTTGTAAAAACTAATGACATTTCCATTGGCCTCAGGTTTACTTTGTGTGTAGTGATAATTAGCACAACCTGAATCACATGAGACAGCAAATAATCAAAAATCTGCCAGCAGGATTTAAATTATTATTTATTGATAGCATACTAATGCCCATATTTAGCTATTTAGCTTCTTGGTCCTGTTGCTATATTCAGGGAAGAAAAGACTTGATTTGTTAGATTAAATGCTGTCCTTAGCCCTTGATAATGATGAGATTTTTGAAGGGGGTACAGACTGACACAACTCCAGGCTGATAGAAATATATAGATAGAAATAAAGAAAGATAGATTCATAGAATTAGAAAAAAATTTAAATAGAAATTTAGACGATTAGATAGATGGAAATAAAGATACATAGAAATAAAAATAGCAAAGAGAAAGAAAGGAATACACTGTAGATATAAAGATCGATAGAAAGAAAAATAGAAATAAAGATTAGATAAATAAACAGAAAGAAAAATATAGATATACAGAAATAAAGATGGAGCTAAAGATGGAGCTAGAAAAAAAGGAATATAGATAAAAATAAAGATACATGGATAAAGATGGATATATAGAAAGAATAGAAAAAAGACTAAGATAAAAAAATGATATAAAGATAGGAAGAAAGATAGACAGATAGCAATAAAGATAGAAATAATAGGAAGAAATAAAAATAGAAAGATGGAATAAAGATACACAGAAAAGGTAGAAAGACAAAAAAGAAAGGAATATAGATAGAAAGATACAGCGAGAAATAGAGATATAAAGAAATAAAGATAGATAGAAAAGATACATAGACCATAGAAATAAAGTTCAATTGGCAGATAGAAATGAAGATTAGATAGAAAGAAAGAAAATTAAATAGAAATAGAAAGAAAAATATAGAAAGAAAAATAGAAATAAAGAGAAAGAAATGAAGATATAAATAAAAATAGATAAAGAAGATAGGAAGAAAGAGAATTAAACATAGAAAAAGATAAAATGAAAGAAAGGAATATACTGTAGACAGAAAGATAGAAATAAAGATAGAAAGAAATAAACGTGTTTAACAGAAATAAAGATCTAAAGATGGAAATAAAGATACACACTCAGAAAAATAGACATAAAGACAGATACATGGAAAGAAAAATAAAGAGATACATAGAAAGAAATAAAGATACATAGACGATAGAAAAAAAATCGATCGCAGATAGAAATACAGATTAGATAGATGGAAATAAAGATACACATTCTGAAAGATTGACAAAGACAGAGATAGAAATAAATAGAAATAATGAAATAGAAAACATAGAAAGAAATATAGCTAGAACAATAGAAATTGAGAAATGAAGATAGAAATAATAGATAGCAAGAAAGAGGGAGAAAGAGAAATGCATCCATCCATCCATCCATCCATGGTAGAGCCCTGCTTCCTCCTCCTGAGGCACCGGACGGTTTGCCAGAATTTCTTCGGGGCCGACAGGTAGTCCTTCTCCATAGCCTCACCGAACTCCTCCCATACCCGAGTTTTTGCCTCTGTCACCGCCTGGGCTGCAGCACGCTTGGCCCTGAGGTACCTGTCAGCTGCTTCGGAAGTCCCACAAGCCAACCAAGCTCGGTAGGACTCCTTCTTAAGCTTAATGGCATTCCTTACCTCCGGTGTCCACCACCGGGTTCGGGGATTGCCGCCACGACAGGCACCCGAAACCTTACGGCCACAGCTCCTAGCCGCCGTGTCGACAATGGAGGTGGAAAACATGGTCCATTCGGAGTCAATGTCCCCAGCCTCCCCCGGAATCTGGTAGAAGCTCTCTCGGAGGTGTGAGTTAAAGACCTCTCTGACAGTGGGTTCGGCCAAACATTCCCAACAGACCCTCACAGTACGTTTGGGCCTGCCAAGTCTGTCCCGCTTCCTCCTCCGCCAGTGGATCCAACTCACCGAGAGGCGGTGATCAGTTGAATCAGCCTGTAATATATTTTTTTTCACTTGAAGTAAGATAACAGATTAAATATGTCATAATCTTTATGTCTCCTACAAAAAAATCATAACTTTTAAAAGATCAGTTCAACCAAACAGTAAAAAGAAAATATTTTGTCACAGATCATTTCATTTAGATTTCTAAATACAGCTGGTGGTTTGCCATCTCCAGGCCAGGGGAGAGATCCTGCCTCAAGTGGAGGAGTTTAAGTATCTCGGGGTCTTGTTCACGAGTGAGGGAAGGACGGAACGTGAGATTGACAGACGGATCGGGGCATCGGCAGCAGTAATGCGGTCGGTGTACCGGTCCGTTGTGGTGAAGAAGGAGCTGAGCCAGAAGGCGAAGCTCTCGATTTACCGGTCAATCTACGTTCCCACTCTCACCTATGGTCATGAGCTCTGGGTCATGACTGAAAGAACGAGATCGTGGATACAAGCGGCTGAAATGAGCTTCCTCCGCAGGGTGGCCGGGCGCTCCCTTAGAGATAGGGTGAGGAGCTCGGAGTAGAGCCTCTGCTCCTCCACATCGAGAGGAGTCAGTTGAGGTGGCTCGGGCATCTGTTTCGGATGCCTCCTGGGCGCCTCCCTGGGGAGGTGTTCCGGGCATGTCCCACCGGGAGGAGGCCCCGGGGAAGACCCAGGACACGCTGGAGGGACTAGGTCTCCCGGCTGGCCTGGGAACGCCTCGGTGTCCCCCCGGAAGAGCTGTAGGAAGTGTCCAGGGAGAAGGAAGTCTGGGTATCCCTGATTCGGCTACTGCCCCCGCGACCCGGCCCCGGATAAGCGGTAGAAAATGGATGGATGGATGAATACAGCTGGTTTACCTACAACTAGCATTTCTGTAATGCATGTAAATATTACATAAAAAAAATAAACATAGTACTCCTCTTATTTATTACTTTCAGTTTGATGCAAGTTTTTTTTTTGTTTTTTTTTTTAATGCATCTCTGTTTCCTGATAACACCACTATCAAATGATTAGGGTTAGAATTAATTTCTACTCAAAATGCTTCAAGCTTCTATGAACAGAAATAAAAATCTGTGTGCTTCCACACACTAATATGGCAGAACAAGTGCAGGTGGATTTCGCAGGACTTGGACATGTAAATCCACATGGCAGGGATTAAGTGTTTTTTGATCTGGATGAACTGAAACCAATCTTCTCAAATAAGGAGTGCGTCTCAGTGTCTCCTACTTGGCCAGTTCACGTCTTACAGCTTCTCGTATTAGAAAGAGGACTTACTTTGGTCTGCTCCTTTCTAAGCTGTTTGATGATTGCCAGATTTTCACTGTCTTTCGCTCTTTCTTCACGGAGGTGTCCCACCACCTCTGATGTTTGGGCTATACAGGCTTTGATAGCTTTATCTCTGCTGAGATGAGCTTCTATCATCTGTGGGACGCATGGAGGACAAGAAATGTAGCAAAGCTATTATTGCTAAAAAACCCAAGAAGTTATACTTTCAAAGATCTATGATTTATTGCGTACACCACCCAAACAAAGGGAGATACATTAGTTAGTCCCACTCACAGATTCATAGAGCTGTTTGCATGTTTGTGTGGCATCCACTTTGCCTGAGAAGGACACTGTAGGGACTGTGGTGTTCAGGGCATGGACGATGCGGTCATCTATGGTGCGCATCACCTTCAGCACCTCCTGGGAGAAAAAAAAAAAAAAAAAAAACAGACAGCAGCTTCAGTTCGCCTTAAACCATGAAAGTAGTTATATCATAATTATGGAAACCTCAGCCTGCTTCAATCTGGGCAGAGCAGGAATAAAAATGTTAGAACTAAAATAAAAAACACAAAGAGGCTTGGACAAAACTGCATTTGTGCAAAAACCGTATTTTTCACCATCGCCCCTTTTTGCAATACAAATGCAAATTCAGATTTATGCAGGGAATAACAGCGATTTCAAGAATTTATGGTTTGTAGATACAATACAGACGAGGAAATGAAACCAAATCTAATGGAGCATAGTGTTTCAATGAAGAAAACCATGTAACTGAAGATATCCTAAGAGTCAGGAGTGTCACTGGTACTTCAGCTGGAGTGGGGGTAAACATTTCCAACAGGTACCAGATTATTATGTTATAAAAGTAATAGTATAATGTCATGAAGATTATTATCCAATCCCAGTACAGTAACTCACTAACACGCAGACTGCTTGTACTCCTATCACACACACACACACATCAGACCATCTATTAAAATCAATGAGAAGTTGTAGTTTGTGGTGGTATGACCCCAGTCTTTAAGGGCGTACGTGTTTAGCTAACAAGCCACCAAGTGGAAGTATACTTGCTTTCTTCAAAACCCCAAAGACTCACTGACTCACAAACACCCACTGTTCCTGTGAAGCTAAACTCTTATTTTGAAGGCTGACATGTCCACAGGTCGGTGCGCACACGCTGAAGCACCCAAAGGTCAAACCCTGTTAACCCTCAGGCAGCAGTCTGCTGGTCAGTGTGGGGACCAGGGTGCACTCATTCACTGCACCACTTTGGAAAAGTAACCACACCGCCTGTGAGCTACCGGAACCGGACGGCTCGGCTCGGCTAGCTGCTGTCCCGTCATCCGCCCGCACAGACACACTGACCGAGTCGTCTGTTGGCACTTTTACCTGAAACATGGAAAAGTCCTCACAGTTTAAAGTTCCCCCGGCCGCCGCCATTGTGGACTGCAGGGTCCTCACCAGGCACAACGCGAGGAGACTGTTCAACAGAGGGCCTGAGCGAAATGATCAATTTATAATCACGATGTAGGGGATTTGTTTACCACACGCTGTCTGTCCTAATGTGAGTTTGCAGCCTGTTCCTTCAGGGTCTTGAAAACTTGTCCTGAGATAAATGTTTATTTAATTATTTTCCCCCGAGGTTTTGCTGATCATAACACGAGGCTCCAGCAGTCTGAGTTAATCGCGTGATTAAAGTGGGTATGTTTAGTCCCTGGACCGAGAGCTGACCTGCAGAGTTAAAGGGCAGCAAAATAAAGATTAATTTTATTCTTTAATGTAACTAGAGCTCAGGAGGTTGAAAACTTTTCAGACCATTGGCATAAACATGGTTTTGTTTTTGACCAGGCAAACGCCGCAGGCAGCTGTTGTTATGTGGACGGGGTCCTGGAGGGAACTGACTTTCAGCAGACCAGACGTGTTTGCGGTCTCCTCAGATCCTCCACACTCCTCTCTGTCATTTCTGTCCTAGTTATCGTTTTTTGTCGTGTTTGCTGCAGCACAGACCATGAACTTCGTCAGATGTCGTCTGTTCATTGGCAGCCTCCTGGGTCAGTATGATTTATTTGATGTTTTCGATCAATAACCGGCTTCGTCTCATTTCCCAGTTATTTACAACTTTATCGATAAATTAGCAGATGCTCTTGTAGTTAATAATACTACTACTACTACTAATAATAATAAGGGCACATTCTACTGGCTACTACTACACATGTCATTTACCCAGAAGTGTTAATAAGTGGTTGTATCTGTTTTACCACTTGTTCTTAACCTGATGTGATTATTCCTGCGTAGATTTGGTAAATTGTGTTGATGGATGTAAAAACACTAAAACTAATAATTATACTTTAACCTGGCAAACCTGTAGGTTGTTTTAATTGTAAGATGTTTCAGTCCATGTTAAATTGACACGCTGTGAGGGACTATAAAAGCAGGCAGCACAATTTCTGTATACCTTAATATGTTATGGTGTAGTTTATCTGATTATCTATTTATTTATGTTAAATTAGTTGTTGGGACAGTTGCTGTTAGAGATGGAAATATTAAATGATCATTTCAATTTGAATGATATGAAATTAATAATTATTCTGCTGATCACTTAAGTATTTTTACATTCTAAAGACAAATACTTAAAAACATTTTCTGTGATATGTGATATTTTCATTTATGTGATAATAAACAAAATCTCAAAGTTTTTTTTGGCGATATGTAAAAATGACAATATAAAGATGTGACTTTGATATGACTGTGGGTCACAGGTACATAATGAACTATCATGAGGCTTTAACACAGTGATCTCTACTGTTCAAGTCCAACACAACTAAAAGTGCTTAGTCACCACATCATCAGCTGTTTTGGTTTTGAATGAAGGGAGACTGCATACCTGGGACATGCTCCTGTAATGTTTATGTTTTTTTCATGCCTCCTGCTTTAGTGCCATGTTCTTAGTCACTGTAAATAAGTAGTAAAAAAAAGCAGCCAGGCCCCTCTTGATTAAACAAGATGTTTCAAAAATGTGGGCTTGGGCTCTGTGATGAAATGAAATTAAAGACTTTTTTTTTTTTAACCATTTTGTCCTGGATAACAGGTCAGAGGAACAGACAGGTCACTGAGTCATGGAGCCACGCAGGGATGTGCACTAAACCACAGGAGGTCAAAGCAGAGCCTCCACCTGCAGCTCCCGCACATGGTAGAGTTTTACATCATTACTCTATTTACATGCAAAGTACTGAAAAAATAAATTATCAATTGTAACTTCAAACAGAAAATAGATGCCTCAGATCAGTGTTAAATTATTGCATAAATGAACTGAACTTGATTGATCCTTTCCTTGAAAGATTTATATGTATTTAGTCAAAGCTAAAACAGCTTCCATAGTGATTGTCAAGAGGGTTTTTTCCCCATCATGTCACTTATTGCTGTAGCAAGTGTGTGAAAGTTTTCCAAAAGATGAAGACATAAATAAGTGGGGTCACAGTTTAGGGGGATGGAGCCGGGGCTTTTGAAACTGCATCCAGTTTATACTTTTTTTTTTTTTTTTTTTTTTGTGCTTTGTTCTTTCATTCAGCACCACGTCCTGGGTTCAAAATCCCAGGATACAGCCCCTCACCACTGGACAAGAAGATGCTAATCTGGTCAGGACGTTTTAAGAGCCAAGACCAGATACCAGAGACTGTGTCGTAAGTAGTGTCTTCCTGTTTATACCAGCACTCTATGAACCTACTGTGTGTCTGTGTGTGTGAGATTTAGTTAAATTACATCACAAGAACAGAGCTAACTAACTGGATGAGTGCTGCTGCTGCATGGAGCTGGTCCTCCAAAATGGCTGCAGTTCAAACACAGAGATTTTTTGTGGCTGGAGGTAATTACTGGGTGGACATGAAATTTGATCTACTGCTGTGATAAGACCTGATTGTCATGAATACAAACTGCAGACCTCCCACCTTGTGTAATCACCACAAATGAAAGCTCAGTATCAAAAAAACACTTTTCTGTGTTGACCCTAATGTGTCAAGGACTTGAGTATCAGATGACTGTATTGTTGTAATAAATGTTGACACAAGAGAGGAGTATGTGCAACTAATGATTGACATGAATGAAAGAACCTGCATATCACTTTTAATATGATGCTGAGCTTAAAAACAGCATAAAGTGTCAGTGTAAACACTGATGTATGATGAAGGTATTATTTGTACACCTGTTTTTGACACAGGTTTGAGATGATTGATGCTGCCAGAAACAAAGTCCGAGTGAAAGCCTGCTATGTGATGATCGCAGTCACAATAGGGGCCTGTGCATTGATGGTGGTCCTGGGCAAACGGGTGAGTGACAATGCATGAGTGCATCATGTTCCCATGTTTACAAAGAAAGAGATGTTAGTTCGATGGCTTATGACGTGAGAAAACAGTTTTGGTCTTCACATTTGTATTTGTAGCAATGTCTTGAGTTATGAGATAAATTAATATTAAACATGCATTTATGTATTTCAGGTAAAATATAAGATCACCTGTGTTTTGACTTATTCTCTGTAGGCTGCAGGCAGGCATGAGTCCCTGACAGGTCATAACTTGGAGAAAAAAGCTAAGTGGAGGGAGGAATTAGCGCAAGAGGCCGAAGCTGCTGTTGCCCTGTCTAAGAAGGCTCAGTGATGGAGGACTATGCTACTATGTCACATACCCAAAATAATGAGCCAACAGTGTCAGTTTGTATATCACAACTTCAGAGCTCTCTACTCCAATCCTTCAAATGAGAGCGAACAAAACATATTAGAGCATTTAATAATCAGAAATACTTTTGGATTCTGGGAAATGAGATACTGTTATGCAGGTTTTAGGAAATTTATAGCCCAGTGACTTTCAGCCAAAATCACACACATCAAGTGGGAGTACCCTGCTAATTCTTCTAGTAAACTTTAAAGACAAGCCTCTTAACCTCCTCATAAATGCCATTTTTTTAATTTGCCTGAGACAAACATGTAAGACACTTATTTTCCTTGTGAAAGACACTTCAGCCCTGAAACTTTTTCTAAATAGATCATTAAGAAGGGGCTCAAGCATATAAGAAAAGTGCACTGTGTGGTCGGTCCGGTTTTGAAACTCATTTAAGCTTGTTTGTTCTTGGTACCGCAACATCTTTGTTTGTATATAGTGACCACCAAAAAGTAGTTCAATAAAGTATATTCTTCTTGAGATTTATCACATATTTAATGATCTGAGCTAGTTGAAGTTTATAAAGACTGTAAAGATCTACATCGACCTTTGAAATTATTACTGTCGTTATACTGCTGTTGTCCTCTCTTTGTGTACAGCAGTGTGCAAAATGAGGTACTAGTTGAGATGGGGGGGTAGGAAAGAATATAGCTATGTTATGTATGGCTGTAAGTAACAATCACTACTTCTGAATGTAAATCAGTGCAATGTTTGGTTCAGTAGAATCAGCAGTTAAAGCAGAATGATTCTTATTAGTAGAAACTGCATTTCAAGATACCTACAACTTTGATTGTACCATATTCAATAACATTTTATGTGTCCTGTAAACCTATGTGGGCTGGGCACAATTTAAGAAATCTAAAACTTTTTTTAAAAGTGCAAGTGGCCATTTTAACATTTTAGAGGTAGAGTGGATGTAATGGTTGAACTATTCTGCCTGGTGAAAAGAAAGAAAAAAAAAAAGACTTCCACAGGGGCCTTCTTCCTAGGGCACATTATGTCCTTTTTGCCATTCATTGTATTGGGCTTACAGTTTCAGATACCCAATGTTTCATTTTTGAAACCTCTCTCTTCGCTTGTATAATTAGTATTACACTTTAATAAAGTAAAAATATTTCTTGTCAAATTACTTGATTAATTGATGGAATAATCAGTATCATCACTCATATAGTACTTACAGTGTCACGGTGCATGTGCAACAGTGATTTGGTAATCCACCATTTGAAAGGTTGGCTGTTCGAACTCTGGCTCCTGGCAAGACACTGAACCCTGAATTGCTCCAAGTAGCCTTGCCAGCACATTGCATGGCATCTCTGCTGCTAGTGGTGTATTAATGTGTATGTGAATGGGTGATCGTAAGGCAGAAAGTTATTTTTTTTTGTCCATTAAGGTAGAAAAACACTAAGTACAGCCCATTTACCAGACTAAAGTTATACTGTGGTTCAGCTTTTATGCAAATGGAATAATGGGACAGTTGCACAAACTCTATACAACAAACAATTATGAACATGGAGAGCTGGTCATCTCTTGCAGAGATTTCATAAGTAACATAAAGAAGACTATAAACAAACATTCAGTCTATCTAAGGTGATCACCAGTATTTTCAAGTTTTAATCTGAATGGTTGTTAAAATGGAAAGATTTGTGTTGAATAAGGATTATGGCACCATCAGCAACACGACAGATGCTAAGCTCCAAAAAACAAATTTCTAGAGTCCCAATTTCAGAACAAAAGCTGATTTATATGTCCATAATTTGGCATGTTCAAATTGGAAAATTACTGTACACCCGTTGGAAAGCCAAGTTTTAGTTACAACAGCCAAAGCTCCACTTTACTCACAATAAAGTTCTTGTAGGTTTGCTGAGGCAATGATCTCCCGACTATAATTAGTGTGCTAACAGTTTCAGTCCACAATCAGTTCTAGTCCGTTTGTGGGAAGAGTAAACATACATTGTACATTGTAATCCTTGTCATACCAGAAGGGAACCGAGGAAAGAGACTACACCTCTTTATACCTTGCTTCCTGAGGAGGGAATAGCCATTTCATCAACCAATTAAATAATAGTTGTAAAAACTACAGTATTCTCTTGATGAGCAGGCATCAGTCTTGAACTAAAGTGCTGCAAATGAAATTAAATTTGGGTAAGACAAAAATTGCCACTGGTCTGCTGCTGGACAGAATCCAACATTAAATAGTCTGTTTTGTCTTGTCCAAGTCTGTCCAATTGTCTGAGTGCGAGGGAAACTCCCAATTCCCATGGCTCCATGGGGTTATTCACATCGCTCCATTGGCGGGAGGCAGTCCCAGCTCTTCAGGATGGAACCTTTGCAGGTAAAAAGTCCCATTGCTGGATAGGGGAATGCATGATATGAGATCCAGAGAGGAATGCAAGGAGCCTGGTGTGTCACAGACAAGCTCCAGCCCTCATCAACACTCAGGTTCCCAATGTGTCCATCTGTGGTCACTAATCTAGTGCCCGAGAGAGGAAGTAAGGGAATGCACCTCCATGTTTTGAGTCATTTAAGTGCCTTTTGTAGAGGTCGGTTCAGTCCCAGGGTTGGCCCCACTGTGGGCAGTTCAGTCCTGTAACCACCGTCATGTCCAAACATTTTCAATACCTTAATGTCAGTCCAGTGTTTAGGTTAGATCATTCTTTGTGTGTGGGGGCATGGGAGGGAGGGGCGTCACATCCATGTTTGTCTGTCTTGTGGGTCGCTTCAGCAGACAAACAGTGCAGTCCTAAAACTCCCATTGCCTTCAGCAATAGGATATGCCAATCTAACAGGATCATGGTGACGTGCTTTTCATTTGAGATGAGCTACAGGGGAAATGCAATAAGTACATTGGGTGGTGTTACAGGGATAGTCTACCAGTAGGAGAAGCGGGGGCCCGAGCTGGTAGGAGCGGCTCGGGAGTTGACAAACTAAGTGCAGAGGTGAGCTCAGCGCAAGACAGAATGATGATTGAAACCTTCACAAACTGGCTGACAAAATTGAAGAGCTTGACCCACATGGGACATATGCACACCTGTGCTTCTGTAATGCTTTTCATAAACATGATAATGTCTGAGACACGGTAGGCCTGGGTAGGGGATTGTTGCCCTTGATCATGACAGTGGGCAGAGTGAGAAAATGCGTGGAAGGGAGCATGAAAGTGGAGCACGGGAGGAGGGACAATGTAGTATTATAGCTGGAAGCCTTCCATTGGGGCTTCACACTGCTGAAAGAGGAACTGCTGCTGCTGCAGATCAACAGACGGAGCCAGAGACGAGTCTTCGTCTTCCGTGTTGAAGTAGCGCTCAATCAGGTCAAAGGCTTTCTGGTATATTTCTTGATTCTCGTGGCTCTGCAAGAACTCCAGCTTGTCCAGACCTGAGAAGAAGGGATTAATATAATGGTATAACCATAGTCAATTGGCAAATCATTGACTGCTAACAACTGAAATCATCAATTGTTCTTCCTGGAGATGCTACAAATAGTCATTGACCATGACCCTATATTAATCTGCAACTATTTCAATAATTCACTTAATTTGTAAAGCATATATACATAATATTCTCATTTCATCTGCTAAAATGTGATGATTTGCTACATTTCATTGTAATATATGGTATTATACTGAACATTTTTGGCTAATGGGTTGATAAAAATGAAATCAGTGAACACTCATTTTATCTATTAAACCATTATCAATCAAAAACCTTTCAGCAATGAAACAAAATGTTACTTGCATTATCAAACATTGTTTGGTTTCAGCTTTTGACTGTAAAAGGTTTCTCTATTTTATATTACTCTAAGTTTATACATACTGGGGTTGTGGACAACACTCTAAGCACTGGGCAATTGTAATTGATTGTAATTGGCATGTTCCTTTTTCTTAAAAATCATCGCTTTAAAAGATTATCAGTTATTTAAAAAAGTAAAAAACTGATAATGATCAAAAGTCCCAAAAGAAGATATGTGAACCACAGCAGACATCTCAGTGGACTTGGTGCAAGAAGAATGTGAGAAGGAAGGTGTACTAATGGAATAGAAGACAGAGTACATAATTCAAGATTCAGTGATGAAGACAACCATGGACCAACCAAGAGGAATATATTGAGCGCTCACCCAGATACAGGAACACTTCAGATGCTGTTCTGCTTCCATGAAAAAAGTCAACAATCCAAGATGTTGCCAGATCCACAGACCCAAGAATCTCTACATCTACACTATTCAGGACGTTCCCATCACCGTAAGTGGCCAAGCAACTGAAGGCGTGTATCAGTTCACCTACCTTGGTAGCATCATCAGTAAGACAGGTGGGACGGATGAAGAGGTGCAGTCCAGAATAAGTAAAGTTCACTATGCCTTCAGCATCCTGAAGCCAGTGTGGAAGGACAAAACTCTCAGCTGTCACACCAAGATGAGACTGTCACAAATGTCAACTTGGTACTGGTGTATGGGGCAGAAACCTGGAGATGCACCAACATCATCAATACCTGTTTGTGACAGTCTTGGGTATCAGATGGCCAGAGCATATTTCAAATCAGGAATGCTGGCACCAAAACAACCAGGAGGCCATTGTCAACACCATCCAGAAGAAGAAGTGGAAGTGCACTGGGCACACTATATGCAAACCAGCATTGCTCGCCAAGCCTCGGAGTGCAGCCTCCACGGAAACAGGAAAACAATCTCTAACTTGGAGAAAAACCCTGCAATCAGTGCTCAGTGCCAGAGAGGGGCAAAGTGGGCAGCTCAAAAAAGACAAATGGAGATGTGTAGTTGATGTCCTGTGCCCCAAAGTGGATGAAATAGAATGATGAACATGTAAATTTTATGAGACAACAGGTTAACCCGATATAATAAGTAGTTCTGTACAGTTCTGTTAGATTAACATCTAAATGTATGTATCAAAAAATGTATGTTCTTGATATCTTTCTAATGAATTGTTTGACCAGTTTGTTTTTGCCACACTGGTCAAGGAGAATGTCAAAAAGTTGTACAACCAGGTGTCTCTGGTTTACTTGGTTTGTAAATAAAGTCAATAAAGTCACATTATTTGATAAGGAGCTTTGAAGCATTACTATTTGTATATGCTTATTACTTTTAACAAAGATTACACTGCAGATAAAAAAAAGTAGGAAAAAAAATGGAGCCTGTTCTAAGAAGGATGCACCTACTTAATTAAAATAAGGAGAGACTAAGAACATTGTTGCTCTAAACTGTAAAGAAATTATTGCATATCCTCTATTTACCTATTTGAATATCAGGAATTAGCTGCTGGTGGTTATTTTATCATTTTGTAGGGACAAAAAGTTACATTTTTCTTTGCTGAACCGAGAAATGCTTGGATCAAAGGGGTAAATTGAGAATTAGCTTGAATGCAATCAACATGTAATCATTTCACTGAAAAAGTTTTTTCACTGAAAATGTGTACACATACCATAGGCCTCTTCGATGAGAGCACAGTAGGGATTGATGCCTCCTCCCCTCTTGGCTTCTAGCTCTCCCAGTCTAAGGATATTCTCTAGGCCATTTAGAGCCACCTGGACTATTTTGGAGTCCATAAGTGTAAGCAGGTCACACAGTGGTTTTATACATCCTAGTTCCACAAGGTGCCTGTAGGGGGCAATACACACAGAGATCCTGAAGAGAATCTTTTAATTCTTTGTTGAGCAAATTGTTTTCTTTGGCCCAGCAGTGGATAAACATGATCAGGAAACCATAAATCTTGTATCAATGAATGAACTACATCACAGTCATACCAACCAAAGGTCATTCTCCCTACTGCCTTGAAAGATATAAAATATCTTTTATCTTAAATCTTAAAAATCTTCAATTTATCTTTTTATCATTTTAACCACCATCATTTTGGATTTTTGTTAGTTCTAAAATATAACCTTCAGAGCCTTAAAACTATCCATTTGAAATGATTAAGTCACATTTTAAAAGATATCAGACCTTGGATATAATATTATCAAAAGTGACGACAAAGTGCATGCAAAGTCTTTACCTGATCTGCTCTGCAGAGCCCCCTGAGGTGGCATTGGTAATAGCCCATGCTGCCTCCTTTCTTGTGCGAAACTCTGCTACTTGCAGGACAGTGATAAGAGGGGGCAGCAAACCTGCATCTATCACCATCTATGAAGAAAATAGAAAAAAGGACTACATCAGTAAAGTCAATTTTAATACGGTTACTGTAAGTAAATATTTTCCAGGTTAAGCTCTGGCACACTGCACATACCTGTATTTGTGCTCTGTTCCCTGCAGTGATGTTGGAGATGGTCCAGCAGGCTTCCTTCTTGATGGACTCCTTGGGGCTGCCCAGGAGGTGAAGAAGGGACTGCAGCACTGAACAGTTCAGAATCACCTGGGCAATAACACAAAGTCATAAATATTCACTTGTAAGTATTGAGTTACTTTCTGCCAAGGTAGCTTAACTTGTTTGTACATCTCTCTACCTGTGTCTGTAGATCATCTCCAGTGACTATGTTCCCAACAGCCCGCAGTGCAGGGGATACCACCTTATAGTCACAATGCCTAGAAGAAATGCAGAATTGCAGTTCGTGCTCACTCAGATATTCTTTCTAAGTCTGGCCTGATGTCAAAATGGTTGCCCTCTACCTTCAGGATGTTCTACACATTCTGTTATATCTCATTAACTCTGAATATCAGGTGTATTTTGCACTGAAAAACCTAATGAGACGTTAGACACTGAAACACAGTGCATCCCCTCCGGTCTTCTGCTGTTTGCCAAGGCTGAAAATGAATTTGTCAAGCTTGAATAATGTCTGGTAATACTGAAATACATCCACATCTGGATGGTCACACCCAATACAGTACTGACAAATGGCACATGTGAGATTCTGTTATTGTCTGAATAAGACATAGCACTTGGGTGTTATCCGCTAGCCATGCCACTTTACCACAGTAACACTAGAGGCCTCTGTTATTCAACAAAACTACATATCTTAGCTGTGCAGCATGCATGCGATTAAAACCTTACATCAGTAACTCCACCAGCCTACGACAGACTCCTGAGTCGATAACAGCCTGGATCTTGTCATTGGGGCCATCAGACAGATAGGAGAGAGCCCAGCAGGCATCAGCCAGTATATCTGTGTCATTGACAAATAGCAGCCATGACAGCACACTCAGACATGGGGATACCTGGAAAAAGAACATTGGACAAAGAAACAGAATGAGCTGTCTAAGTATAGGTGGGGGCAGCAGTTTTCCAGTAGACCTTCAAAAGCGGTTAGACTCTTAGACTCTTTCCATAGTGATATGTTAATCTTGTCTTATCACCTTAGTAAAGTCTGGAGGTGGGTTCTTCCCTCTGCACAGGTTTGAGAGCGCCCATACTGCATTCCTCATCATTGTTAATCGATTCTGTTTGGCCAATAACCTGCAGGAAGAGTTTTACCAAGTATGTCTTACCACAGATACAAGACCAACATGCCCCTGCATTTTCAAGTGTAACAAGAAGATTTAGGAAAAAGACTGTGACATTGCTACTTACTGTACAAGGGAAGGCAAAATGTTGCAGTCTATGACAAAGTCTCTGCATTCTGTGCTATCTCCTGCTATGTTTCCCAAGGCCCACACTGCCTGACGGGCAAAGCAATTATTCAGGTTATACAATAAATAATGCTATCATACAATATTCAATTGCCTGACTGCATATACTGAATATACATCATTATGTAAAGGCACATACAGGTGCATCTCAGTAAATTAGAATTTTGTGGAAAAGTCCATATATTTCAGTAGTTCAATGCAAAGAGTGAAACTCCTATATTATATACTGGCTCCTTTTGCATAAGTTATTGCATCAATGCAGCATGGCATGCAGGCAATTGGACTGTGGCACTGCTGAGGGGTTATGGAAGCAAAGGTCTGCTTTGATAACGGCCATCAGCTCCTCTGCGTTTCTTTTCTTCCTCTTGACAACAGCCCATATATCCTTAATGGGGTTCAGGTCTGGCGACTTCGCTGGCCAAACAAGCACATTAATATCAGGGTCATTCAACTAGCTTTTGGTACTTTTGGCAGTGTGGGGAGATGCCAGGTCCTGCTGGAAAATGAAATCATCTCCAAGGACTGACTCCTGCCTCATCCCACTCTTTGTGAAGGTCCCTTAAATTCTTGAATGGGTTTGGCTTGACAATCCTCTGAAATCTGCGGTTATCGCTGTTGCTTGTACAAACTTTTCCTTTCCATTCAACTTTTCATTACTGTGTTTGGAAACAGCACTATGTAAACAGCTCTTTCAGAATAACCTTTTATGGTTTACCCTCCTTGTCGAGGGTGTCAATGATTGTCTTCTGGACATCTGTCAAGTCAGCAGTCTTCCTCATAACTGTGTAGCCTACTGAACAAAACTAAGAGACCATTTAAAGGCTCAAGAAATCTTTGCCGGTGTTTTGAGTTCATTAGCTGATTAGAGTGTGACACCATTAGTTTACAATATTGAACTTTTTCACAATATTCTAATTTTTTGAGATACAGATTTGGGGGTTTTCATTAACTATAAGCCATAATCTTCACAATCAAAATAAATAAATACTTAAAATATGTCACTCTGTGCCTACTAAATCTAAGGGTTTCATGTTTTCGATTAAACTACAGAAATAAATTAACTTTTCGATAATATTCTAATTTATGGTGATGAACCTGCACCTATGGATAAACATCATAATAGGCACTTTAGCAACTTCCAGTGAACGCTTCTTACCTGTTCCTGTACATCTTCAAAATCCGAGCTGAGCATCTCTATGAATATAGGGACTGCTCCTGCCTGGATTACCACCCGTGTCTGATGGGATGTACCTGATGCAATGTTGGTCAACACCCAGGCAGCCTCAAACTAAAACAATAATCCAAATACATAAAAAGTATATTAATTTATAACCTTATGGTGGTCAATTAGGTTAGATTTTAACTGTTAAATGTTTTCCTACTCCATGACACAATACATGTATTATCTGTACTGTTATGACAAGAAATGACAGGAAACAGGAAAAAACAAACAAACAAAAAAAAAAAAACAGGAACATCCAGAAAGTCAGTCTAGTCAGGTTGTGCAGTCCTGCACTACTGTAGGACTTATTGAGGAAATGTACCTGCAATGTGCAGTTTTCTTTTCTCTTGAGAAACTCAACAAAGCGCTCCACCACCCCTGGAGTTGCAATGACTTCATCAATGGGTGGGTTGGGTTCTGTGAGACATCCACCATAGGTTAAAATATATATATTATATATATATATATATATATATATATATATATATATATATATATATATATCATAAATGTTTAGTAAAATATCAAAAATTACATAAAATAATTTCACAGTCAATCAATAGTGTGAATTGTACTAGTGGAAAAAACAAATATTTCACTGCTGCAACAAAGAGGAGAGTAGATTTTGTAAAGTTTTGTTGAAAACTGCCACAGTCACCCAGTTGTCAATAAATCAGCTAAGACAAATGTTATGTTACAGTTATAACTTGGGTTCATTTCTTTATGTTGCTAAAACTGTTATATAAATGTGTGAATTCAACAGCATAATCATTATGGAGTCAGTAAATTGAGGTTCAGTGGAATTATACAGCATTACACTGACAGGTGTTTCTACTAAGTCCCTCCTATTTACAATATAGCTTTCAAGTGACACTAAATAGCAGAAGCACATCTGTGCATAATCTCTTCAACATCTGTATAAAGATACTGTTGTATTAGACTGTATTACGTCTACAGAGGTTTACCTAATATAGTGGCAACTTAGTGTATAATGCATGCATGAAACTCTGTATAATTCAGTCCTAGTAGGGAAAAAATTAAGCACACAGGTAGATACCACTATCAGGAACAGAGCAGAAAATTATACATGAGAAGTAGCAAAGAAGTAACAATCATTTTGGTGCAGCCTTACCTTTAGAAAGGAGTTTCCTAAAGCGCTGAGTACCTATTAGCTGCTGCTCAGGAGAACTGGAGAAGATCATTTGAGTCATATCTTCAGAGATCACCCCAGCCTTTATAAAACACAAATACTGTTACACCTGACTTTATACTTTACACTTTATTCCACATTCTGGTGTAACAGACTGATGTAGTCACTGGTTTTCTTCTCACCATGAGTGGGTCCATGTTGTTAGCCTGGGACTCCAGGTAGCCACTATCAGCCATTCCATCATCCTCCAGGATGCAATCATCCTCCACTGTGGCAACATTCCTCCTCTTAAACAACTAAAATACATTTTTAATTAAACATTTGGATTTTATGTAACACAACTCACAACCATGTTGCAACATAGACAAGTATTCTTTAACTAACATTACCAACACTGACTGGAAATAACCTCAGATCCCTTAAACTGTGCATATTTAATAATGACCTTGAGGAAAATTCTACCTTCACAGCAGCACACATTAAAACTTTACCATAATTACTCTACTAACCTGTTCATCCTTTTTCTGTTTCCGGAGCTGTAGGCCTTCTTCTTCCCTCCTCCTCCTCATTTCATCTGTGTTGAAAGACTTGTTCTTGTAGCTCTTGAGTCGTGCATTTTCCTTACCCTGGCTCATTTTGTGTCCTAGGAAGATGCAGGCAGTGGTGGAAGAACTCAGATCTTTCATTTAATTAAGAGCAGCAAATGCCCCAGTGTAGAAATAATAAGGTCCTGCCTTCAAAATAATAATTTAAATAAAGATATAAAAGTAGCAAGCAAAAGTACTAAAAAGTAAATGTACACATGCAGAATTAATTAATTAATACAAATTAATTGTATTAGAAATATTGTATAGGTGTATACGTCTTGTTATACACTTAATGAGGCTGGTAAGTCACTGAATTTAAATTAAATGTTTCCCTCCGAAATGTAGTGTAGCTAGTAACAGCATAGCGTTTCATAAAAGCAAATACTCAACAAATATAAGTGGGCTCTCTCAACAGAGTACTGATAGATGGCAAACAGCAACAACAAAGTAGCTAAGGTAGTATATCGCGGTTACCTGTAGGAAAGGCCGCCTTGATCAATTTTCAGCCTGTCTAGGGACTGCGAAGTCACTCATTAAACACGGTAACGTTATCTTAATTTGATCTCGCATATCCAGCTGCAGTTTAGTTACAGAGCTAATAACTCTCAGAGCAGCCAAAGATCCATACTGCCTTGTTTCTTGTATGTGTATTGTCGCTGGATGATTAATAAGTAACCATACATATATTACCGACCTAACGACCGCAGTGTGTCACCTCTGCTAACCGGGTCACAAACCCACAAAGCAGAAACTATTGAAAACACGGAGATGCTAGCGGCTGTTAGCACAACCTTCAACCGAAAGCTAGCGTTAGCTAGCTGGCTAACCGTGGCTAGCTGCCTTAGCTAACGTTAGCACATACCACAGCCCGGTATTTTCCAAGCGTTGCCGTCCTTGAGGATTAAATTAGCCCCTGGTGATGAAACGTTACCACACATAGACTCGGAACTAAATGTATTTATTATTCACTGACCTGTCAAATCGCGCTCAATAATCTCCTTATTCGTTAGGCCACCGTTCGTACAAGCAGTCGCCGGTATAGTACTGCGCATGCGTGACATTAACCACCTCTCAACACCCGCAACTCCCCCGCACTTGTTTAAACTCCACCCACAACATGCTGCTACTTGGAAATAGCTGGACCAGTATGGCCAGTCTCCACCTTTCATATACTGTAGATACATTCAAGCCCTGTTGAAAAGATCAGCTTGGTGAAAAAAAAAAGATTACTGTATGTGTAGCATATGCATATAAAGTTATTGCATCTACCCACTTAGACCATGAACTATGAAGTGCACACGAGTGTATATGCAGTCTTCTTTATTATTTGGATTTGCTTCCAAGTCACTCTCTTAAATGGCAGTTTTTTTATCAAAGATTTATTAATAAGCTTTCACTCTGACAGATGTATGGTTTGATTAAAGGACCATGACCTTCTCTTAAAAACTGTTATTACTCTGCAGAGCCTGTCAATATATTTCATCAGGTATGTCAGGTTACCCAGGAATCTCTCTCTTCCAGTTTACAAACATTAAAATGGCACATTAATGTTAGCAAAAAAAAAAAAGTGTGAGTGAGTTAGGTATTTTAGATTAATTTTTGCCTCAAGTGATTCATTTGTCTTTAATTTTTTACAGGACTCCTAAATGTCCTGTATTCCAAAATGCATCATGGGAAAAAGTTGAGCATATTTCCTGGAGTTAATCTTTACCTGTTCATGAAATTTCTGTGAAATGTTATCACCAAAACAGTGGCCTCTTGAGATGTTAAGGGGACAGGCTGGGATGTTTCAAGTTGGTGTTAATATAATGTTAATGTGTCAAGACACATGTGAGAATAGGTCTTACTGTCACTTCTTCTCTCCACATACAGTACCAGTCAAAAGTTTGGACACACTTTCTCATTCAATTCAGTGGTAAAGTGTGACCAAACTTTTGACTAGTAGTGTATGTTTTTATCCAGGACCAACTATAACTGGCTTTGCAGCATTCTGGGTGGAAACATTCAGGGTCTGTGTGGAGAGACTGTCAGTTTTAAAACAGCTTTTTTTTGTATTGATGAATTGCTGTTACATATTTGAAAAATATTGAAAATTACACAATAAATGTTTTGCTTTATTGCCGTTAAGTCTTCATTTGTCCTTTTTCCTTATTTTATATCAGCTAAATAACAGCATTTTATTGTAATAACCCTACATACAGTAGAATACGCTGGAGGTTCTACAGTAGCACAGTAACATTTCTGTGACGTTATAATACTGCACTGTATTATACAGTATACCAGAAAAAATAACTGTATACTACTGTATATACAGTATGTATAAAAGTCCTGTAGGTTCTTCTACAATAGTTGTACTGTTATATTAAATACAGCAACTACTTGACAATTGTTGCCAGTAAGTTACTGTTAATTTAACATTTTCATGTTTGCATGCAGATCCACATAGCATCTGTTTTCTTCAAAGTTCGGCTGCGGCCCTGCTAAACTAAAAACGATCTTTTTTCCACGATCAAAGATATTCGAGACCGATGTACATGATGCGACTTAACGCTGGTTGCAACTGCACATTTAACACACGACACTCTCCATATAGTAACAGTTAGTAGTAACTAACAGTTTAGCAGTACAAACAAACCAAAAAAAAAAAAACAGGTGTGACTTTGAATGCCGATTGGTTAAAGATGAATCTTTAATAATGGTACTTTGGACCGCAGACACTCCGGCGCCCTCGACTATTAAGTGTTCGAATGGCTCATACGTACAGGTGCAGAAATAACACTGAAGTGGCACACACACATAAAGACACACAAACACACCTGTAGTATAACGCTGTAAACTCTAACCCTAACCTTAATCATCACAATTAAACCTTAACCCAAATCTAAACTTAATTCTAACATGAACTAGAAACCTAAGTGTAAACAGCAATGAAAAGTGAAGGACTGGCCAAATTATGCTTTACGTGCTCCTCACAAAGATAAAAGTCCAAGTATAAAGACGATGTAGATGATACTTGGGGAGGGTGACCTTTTCTGACCTTTCAGCACTGAAACCCTGACAGGTGCACAAAAATCTTAGAGACGTCTGGTCATAATAACACCAAATGTCAAGTGGCCTCCAACCCACACAAACTTTTAAGATTTCTTTTTTTTCAGACACCTGTCTGTCTGGGTATATGCTTGTTACATTGTAGTGGACAGGGCGCTTGCAGACCCGTTTCAGACTCCTATAAATATGGCAGGCTGTCCGTATGTATTTCTTCAAAACAACAACATCAACAATGGAGAGACGAGTTCGGGGCTTCGACATGTGGCATGACTACATGGACCTGGGCAAGCTGATAGAGGAGCTACGCGGCAGGCGAGACGTGGACCGCAGAAACATCAGTGGGCCAAAGAAAGAACCGAGGGAGCGGTGGAGCCCCTCAGCTCTGCGGGACGAGTGCAGAAACTCCATAGAGACTTGCTCAGCTGACAGCCTGTCGGACACCAGCTGCAGCGAGACTTCCCCAAACTTCTGTCGCTTCTGCAAGCAGAACAGTGAGACTCCGGACGTGTACCTGTCACACAAGCTGAAATCGGACGAAGGGAAAGTCACCTGTCCCGTCCTCTGGAGCTACACCTGCCCCATCTGTGAAGCCACCGGGGACAATGCCCACACTCGCCGGTACTGCCCGCAGGCGAAGCAGAGGGCGTCTGCAAAGAGCCGGTCCCTGCCCAAATTCTGGTAGCTGGTGATGGACAGCTTGTACATATTTACCGAAAATGTTTTGTCTTGTGTTCAGGTTTTTGTCAAATGTCAATGAGTTCCATGGAGCCGCTCCCTCCAAAAAAATTCTGATAGCTGGTGATGGACAGCTTGAACATATTTACAGAAAATGTTTTGTCAAATTTCAGTGAGTTCTGTGTTGCGACTGATCTGAAGTTGTTGGACACAAATATAGTGTTAAAATAAAACTTATTTCTTGTTAAGTATGATTCAGTTGTCTTGATTGTGAAATATCAGTGGTGGAATATATATAACTATACACTGTTAGATATTTCTGTTTTTTCTAGTTATTTACTTCCAGACAGGGACATCACTGTAAATCTTTTATTCAGTAAGTAACTGTAGTTACTACTGCATCATAGGACTTTTTTGGAAGATGAACATAAGACAAGGACTCAAGGTTTTGAGGTTCAGGGGGTCAGTTGATCAATAACTCCAGACAGATGCAAAATAATGACAGAGATACAAGATAAGTCTCAAATACACAAAGAGATGCAAAAGAACACTTCATTTGTTGTCATTCTGCAGCAAATGTACAAGTCCTCCCCTGAGCTACCTGTCTGTGCCCATGGTTTCATCTTGAATCTTGTTTTAATACACAGTCTTTCATTCTGGCTCAGTAATAAGTATATTAATGTCTGTTTTCATTTACTTGCAGAAGTAGTGTATATTTTAATGTGGTGACATTAGATCAAGATTTTATGCCTCTAAAGATGAAGTTGTTCAAAGTTGCTCTGATTCATTGTTTTTTCAAAAAAGAGCAAAGTCTGGTTTAATTATTTATGGAGTTTGGTTATGTAGCAGAGTGTGTGAGGTTGTCTGTCTTTGTGTGTCTATATGTGTGGCCCTGCGACAGACTGGTGACCTGTCCAGGGTGTACCCCTGCCTTCCACCCGAGAGAGAGCTGGGATAGGCTCCAGCAGATCCCCGTGACCCTGAACCAGGAAAAGCGGGTATAGAAGATGGATGGATGGATGGTTATGTAGCAGACAGTCCTTCATATTAGCACTTTTCATTCAGTTACTCATTGAAAATCAAAGGACTTTTCATTGAACTTTGATGTAAGCTTCAAACCCATACAAGCTCTAATGGGCCATTAAAACCTAGTTCTTTAAAAGGAAATAATAACCTCAGTTTCTTTGTGTTCAACTTTCACTTCTTTCATTCAATGACAGGCAATAAATGGTAGTTCAGCGACTGACCTGGGTGAAAAGCAGGGTACACCTTGGACAGACCACCAGTCTGACACACAAAAACAAGCCAAAATTATCAGCCTGCTATTTAATTAAAACCACTTGTATTCTTATGGTTGTCTTAGATTTACTCTACTCTTGCAAATGCAATATCAAGCATTTGGCCAGCAGATGTCACTATTCCATTCTTCAAACTAAATTACAGATTCAGTTCATCAGAAAGTCTTGTTTTATCCATCACTACTGCACAGAACACAGTACATGGTACAGTGCACACAGTACTTGTACTCTTCAGTATCTGAGGAGCCAAATGTTGCTGTAGCCAGTGTGTCAGTCTGAATATATTGGAGATGTGTAAGCAGTATGTACACATGTGCACACATCCTGCATAAACACACACATATATATATATATATATATATTAGATTTACTAACTGGAAATTAGTACACTTTTCATAATTAGGTATTTACCCCTCAGGGTTTTGTGCATAGCACTCTACTTTCTTTATATCTATGAGTATAGATCACCATATCAATAAAAAGATAAATAAAATGATTGATCAGTTTCGTATGAAGGCTCATAGTTATTCATAGTAATAATTTTAATACACAGCAAAGATGTTGACAAGGTCACACAGTTTAAACTCCTGGGTGTGACAATAACAGACAATCTGTCATGGGAGCTTAACACAGCAGCGCGATTACGAAGGCTCAACGTTTATTTTACTTCTTTAATTTTTATTTCAACCACAAGATGGTGCTAAGACAAGTAAATCAACAGAGACATTCTCCTCAAGTATCATTGCTCATGTTTCCAACCCGATCAGGAAATATCACACCCCCCAAGAGTGAAATACAAAAGTTTTACAAATTATAAGCAGAGTAGTTTCTTGGACACAGAGAGGCAGACAGGCTCTCTCTCTACACACAGACACACTGCTTACAAGAATAACCTTGCTTATGCTTAGTGGGTTATGCCTTTACCCGGTGAGTTTGTGCCCTCCTTTGTGGTGTTGTTTCATAGTTAAACAGCTTATGTGAAGCTGACACTCAAAGCACAGCAACATTTAACATCAGGAGTTAACACAAGCACCAAACCACTTTAGATCAAAACAGCAGAAAACAACCAACATAAGTCAAGTGATTGAGAAATCTGAAAATCTTGCCTAAACATTTCTAGAAACACAAACACTGAGTAATAAGCAATAAAACTCCAGGCATTCAAGTCATCAACAAAGTATGTCAATGACATGTGTAGAAATTCCATCTACCAATACACAGACAGAAAATATTACACCCCACATACTAAATTAGTTAACAGTGGCTGACGAACATAACCACAGGACACAATAAATTAGATCACTCTAAATCTTAAGCCATTTCCTATGGATGTCCAAGTCACCAAACTAGGCAGGTCCCTCTGATAATTTCCCCTCACATCCTGGATCACTTCTGGTGCAGCAATTCCTGTTGCATGTGTTTGTGTTTTCACCGTCATACGAAGGTATTTCTGTGTTCGCTTTTCTAGTAATGTGTGTTATCCCTAGGGGTCCCAATACGAAAATGGACAAATGTTCAACAAAAGGCCTCAAATGTTCAATGATGTATCTTTGTCATGTAATTTGTGTATTGGCCTTTGTGTTGCAGTCAATTTTCAGAACAATGTCAAAACATATTTCATAGTCAAAGTAAATTTTCCTCCCAAATTGCTTTAAAACTGTTTTATTCAAACAGGAAAGGTCTTTCTAGTCACAACAACTCTCAATTCTTATTTTATATCATATTGACTTTGGGAGTGGGATTTCACTACTAAAACTGGGATTATACTGTAAATCTGAGCCTGTGATTTATATGACGTTTTCTTTTAGCAGCTGTTCATGACCAGACAGAGACAAGAGGGGACATTTGTGTACTTCCACAGATGATAGTGATACTGAAAGAGAGAGTGACAAAGGGCCTTTAACTGGCATTTGTTGTACGTGAAGCAAGTAACAATAGCATAGCTAAAGTTAGCAACAGTCACAGCTGCTACTGTAAAAAGTCAAGACAAAAGCTGTTGGAGGTTAACCAGTGATGGGCTAACCAATAAGATCTTTACAGACTTTAAAGGATATTATACATTACTGAACAAATATTGAATTAAATCTAAGATCGATTACCTCAAACCCAACAGCGGGTTTGCTTTTGGACTTTTATGCAAATATAATTATATCAGAATCAAGCAAGGCTCCAGCATTAATGAATGAATGAATCGATTCTGAATGAAAAGAAGTACATATGTCAGTAAATGCACAAACATCCAGAAACACACACCATGTTCACAGAGGCCTACATTACATACAATACATGTCATGCATGTGTTGTGTAATTGAAACGACTGAAGAATAACATTAAATGTTAATACAAACAGAGACCAGTAACCCTGTGTTTACCTGCATATTAGTCAAAGTAATGCTTTCTGGCACAGACCCACAGCCATAAATGTTGTCACTATGGGAGTTGACATGGCCCCCCAGTCCTGCTTTCAGCTATTTATATCTCCACCCTCACCATAAAAGGCTGCGACTGCTGCTTGGAAGCTCCATCAAGGGCTAATATTATTTGTGTTGTGTAGACCATAGCCCTGTATGCACCTCTCCTGAGGTCTGCTGGGATATCAAGCTTTAAGTGTGGAGTTGGACCATCTATTCCTTTAAAGCTTGGGGTTTGCAGGGTTTTTGTGTAGGTAAGTGCCAGCTATTGTGCAGGGATAGTACGGCATAAGCCAGGTTGTACATGTAGTTGTTGCATATGTCTGTGTAAGCATGTTGAGAAGGTGCCTGATGGTTTGACTGTTATGTCTTGCTAGTTGATGTTGCAGGTTTACATTTGCAAATTTGATGATGGTAAAATTACCATTGATCAAATAACTATTCCTCATTTTTTTACTATTTTATTTTGAAGTACTTATGTTAACATCAATTTCTACCCAATATTGTTTTCTTATGAATGCAGTTGATGCCAAATGCTAAGTTAACAATCCATGTTCAGCTGTAAAAGAACATATTGAAGTAAATGAAAGTCTGCTCAGGTTGTTAATGCAGCCAAGTATTGATTTCAATAAAAGTCTGTAATGTCTAAAAATTAAATGAAAGTCATGATGAACCTACAGTATATCATGGCAGTTAATCCACCTACTTTTAAACTCTAACTAACCAGACAGAAAAGCAAATAACTCAGAAACTCAGGGCTCGTAGGAGCAGCGACCTGCAGCATGTCTGGATCTATACCGTTCTACCAGAAGCACCATCGCCACTACGACCGTGGCTACCGTAGCAAGGGGACAGAGTCTAAAATGAGCCAGTACCAGTCCACCAGCAGATACACTGGTGGCAGCAGCATTTCCACCACCGGCAGGAGCAGTGGGTAAGGTGGAGGAAGAGAAAGTAGTGGAGGTTTATACCTTCATCAGTCCTTTCCTTTGTCAGGAAAGTCCTACTACCTCCTAACACTATCATCTACCCTACCCCAGCTGATCAAGTTCACCTTCATCACCCTTTTTGGATCACTTCCCTGTCATGGCTTTGGGATCATCTTTCCTGATCTGCTGCTATATTGACCCCAAGTAACCGTCTTTCTCCCCTATTGAGATTTATTTTGCTCTGATCAACCCACATTCAGACCTGGGGATTATTGTATTGGCTTTGGATCCTGCTTGAATCTTTTTGCATGTTGACTGAGAGGTGTCCTGTGTGCTTTTCTGCATGTTGACAAATTCTTACTTATAACACAAAATCCCTAAATAATGATTATGAATATTTTTTTTTTTTGTCCAGTTTTTTCTTCTCTCAGAGAAAAAGCCTTTGTTTGTTATAAGGAAACCACTGTTTTGTGATGGCACAGTTATGGTGTATGGGATAGAGTGAAATACAGTCTTGACCTGTGCGTACCACATTTAAGGGAAAGTAAGAAGTGACAGTTTCTTGGTCCACTTAAAAACTGAATCCATGTATTGTGAATTGAATGTCTGTAAAAAAAGCCACTGTGGGACACTTTGGCATTGGTAGCACTACTCCAGGTTCATACAAAGTGTTTTCCAAACAAAAGACACGACAGTGGAGGTTAGTTTCTCTTTATTATGCCAAACTAAATAAATAAAAAACAATAAGTGAGGCAAAATTAAATGCAAATCTGTACCTTCTTTGCACCTTTATAACCCATTTGGATTTTTTGGTTGTAAAACTTAGAGTTATCTTTGAAAACAGACCAGGGGTCAAAGTGCAATGAAAAAGATTTCTGTTTCCAATAGATGTGGAGAGACTTGCTGGTGGGTGGTTTTGTTCTCATTGGTCAGCTGTGTATTGTTTTTAATGAAATGTGATCATGAGAGTTTTGGTATGTGTCTGTTGTTAAATGCAGTGGTGGAAGGATTAGACCTTGAAGGAGATTGTTTACATAACTGAAAATTATAGATACCACAGTGTAATAATACTCTGATTTATTGAGATGTTTATTCAAGTATAAATTACATACTGCTGGATAGCTGGTAAATTTCCTCCTGAGGATCAATAGTTTTATGATACTATATTTTTTTATATTTATATGTCTCCAAAAAGTAACCAGTAACTAAAGTTATAAAATAAATGTAGTGGAAAATGTACAGTATATAGCTACCTCAAAACTGTACTTAAGTAAGTACCAAGTACTGTAAATGTACTTAGTTACTTTCCACTATTGGTTATATGTAAGTTGATGGAAAGCAGAATTATAGTAGTTTTGCCAAGAAAGAATAAAAAAGTTAAAAGACAAATATTAGGGTAGGTCAGGTACTTTGGTGTTACAGCTGATTTGGTTATGTTTTTATGTTGAATAGGCTTTTCAATATTTTGTCAGTCCTTTTACACAATTTATCAGGATAGAAATACTGTATATTGTGTTTTTTTATCCTTGGGATAACCAAATACCATAGTTATAGCAAGTTTGTTATTTTTAGGGCCTGGTAAAACTTTAAACATGTTTGCTAGCAGACTGTGAACAGGTCTGGGTTCTTAGATTTAGAAAGAGTTTCTGGACTTTGTTTTTACACTCAAGGCTATGGCCTGCTGGGCAACACACCAGCCACTAAATGTGTGCTGATGATGATGTAACAGAGTGGTCACAATATTGTTGCTATTGTAAAGCTACAACTACATATTTTATATGTATGTATGTAGTTATTTTATATTGATATAAAATGTTGTATTTACTATATGGGACAAACCTTACTGGATTAGAACCTGTCAACATGATTATCCATTTGTTGAGGTGCAGATTTTGGAAGGTCAAGACAATGTAAATGGTCAGTGTTAAAAGGACATTGACCCAGATAGATACTACAACCTCTCTGGCCCTTGCTTCCTTATTAAGTGTTTGTTATCTTATTCTGTAGACCCCAGCTTCCTCCCATGCACTTCCAAATGTCCAGGGCTACAGATTTGTTGCCCTTGCTCCAAAATGACAGAGTGACAAATGATAAAATGTACATTCAAATGATTGTTAAGGTCTTAAGTTGAACTTCTTGTACAATGCATTTCTCCACACCCCCCTTCTTACTAGACTGGTTGCTCTAATCCAGGGACAGGACGATGGAAGCAGTAAACTTAAGATGTATTTTTACATTTATCTGTGTGTCAGGATTCTGAAATGTTATGTGCTATTGGCTTTATTATCAGCTGAAGTATTGTGAGATTTGTGGCTCTGGTATGGTACACAATGTGTAGACCTACCTTTGTATTGGAATAATGTTTTGTTTGAGACATTTAATAATTTGATAATTATTGTTTTTAGGTATCATTATTGATGGCCCTTGTATCAGATGACCATTGTTCATTTTGAAAACAGAATTAGTTAGTAAGCATAAAAATGCTATCATCCAAACTAAACCACCTATACTACTTTCCCACTGACTGATCTTGGCTTGATTCCCACATTTTAATGTTATGTTATTAATTGCATTTTATAGCAGTGTGCAGGGCTAATGGTATTCTGTATGTCTCAGACTTAAAGTGTCTTCATATTCTGGGCTTGAGGCCAGCAGACTGAGCCCTGTACCCAAGAGAGCCAAGCCAACTTACTTGGCTGTGGATAAAGAGAACCAAATCATCGGCTATGTAGTGCCTATCTTCAGGGGCAGGTAATAAACTCTCGAACTCCTAGAATGCTGTTCTCCTTAATAGTTTAGTTTAAATGCTATACCTTATTCCCCACATCCATCCACATGGCTCTGCTCTGCTCTGCTGACTCCTAGTGAAGAGTTTGCTACAGGATTTTCTGATACAGAGGAAGCAAGGGTGAGGAACACATCTGCACACATGGCCCGCAGGGATTTGTTCACCAGAGGTCTGGAGATGGAGAGGTCAGAAGTGATCTCCAGGAAGGAGGCCATCCGCGAATCAGCAGAACGCATCTCTCTTACCAAAACGGTCAGTAAGGGGGTTTTTAACAGGTCATACAGGAAGCTGGAGTCTTTTACTATAACATGGATAATTAATGGTTCAGGTCTTTGTTTGCTTCAGGACAGTACAGATTAAGGTTTTAATTGTTCATGACATGCTATAAACCATTTTAATTATTGGCATCACAGAGTAAACCTTAATACCTGTGATATCAGAGTTCACCATTAACTATAATCTTTTTTTATTTGCAGTGAAATTAGATGTAATTTTTCACACGTCATGTTTTCATTTTATACATCAACATAGTACAGTTAGCTGTGACATCAAGATACATAATATGTTTCCCAGGCATAATAAACTTTTAATAACATAATTATACTTCATACTTAATACTTAATACTTCAGACGTCACAGTACACCGTTCTGTTGCATGACATTGTTTGTTACCTGTGAAAACACGGTGTCACAGTGAAAACATCCATGTTTCAAACTAAATAATAGGTCACATAACACAGTTATCTTATCTGTGTAGTAGAATAACTGAGCACAATTATTTGTAGCACTGCCTTAGGATTGTCAAGTGCCTGTGGTTAAGTGGTTTTTAGGACTACTCCTTACACAAGGGAGTTATTTATGTCCCAGGGTGATTATGTGAAGTAGTACCCCGACCATTCACTGAGCTTCATAAAAGCCACAGTAAACCCCTCGCTGTTTTTGTCTGTCTCCACTCCGCCAGATTGCCTTACTACTGGGTGACAAATTCCACAGGTGATCATGTTTCTTGAGACACAGGGAAGCAGTGGCTCATATGGATGTTGTCATATAATGTGCTGAGTTACTTAATGCACAACTAGACATGGTCTCAGCAGTCCTAGACACTTATAGGACATAATGAACAACACTTATTCATAGTATCATGTTGTAAATTGTATACACTTTGCATATGTAAAAACAAAGCAATATGATGGGCTTTTGCTCTATGTATGTACTTTGTTTCTGTTTCAAGCATGCTATGTGGGATTAGTTGTAAAAATGTGAGGTATAAAAATATGTGTTTGGCATAGGTAGAGTTGTCCTTCATGTACTGCTCTGTTGTTAGATCCATGAACACGAAGAACACTTCAAGCACATGAATGAAGACAGCCTGATGCACGCTCCAGAGTTTGTGATCAAACCACGCTCCCACACTGTGTGGGAGAAGCAGTGTGTACGGCTGCATTGTACTGTCAGTGGCTGGCCTGAACCGAGGGTCGTCTGGTAGGTCATCTATCGCTATAACACAACCTCATAGCTCATCTTTTCTTTCCTGCTTATTCCTCTTAGCAATAGGAAATTTCCTTTGCTTTATTATTTTCATCTTGGTTCTGTTTCATCCTTTTCATGTTTTTTTCTGCATCTCTTGGTCTATCTTCTTTGTTCCCTGCCTCCCACCACAAGGTACAAAAACAATGTGTCAATTGATCCTCTTGCCAACCCTGGCAAGTATAAACTTGAGAGCAGATATGGCGTGCACTCACTGGAGATTAACAGGTGGGTGTAGTATCATAGTTTAATATCCATATCTACATTTAAATACATTTCTTTAAATGTATGCCATAGTTTAATATCCAAAACCTCACCATTACCAAGTTTTATCTGTCCATGAGACACTGTGGACTTCAGCTCATGCATATTTCTTTACCTTATGTTAGTTTGTCTTCTTATTAGCTACAGCTGCACTTATCAGGCCCTGAACTTTAAGGTAAATGCAACCAGTAAGATTATTTGCCTTGATAACAAACATAAAATTTATTAGTCAGTGTCAGTGGTGCCTCCTATTGAGTCGCTGAAGTAAACATTTGAAGTTTATGACTGGTTTTATTGCTGATCTTTAGCACTTACAACTAAACTGACTCCTTAGCTTAGCAGCACACTAATTATTGATCAAGTGCAGTTTTATATGATGAATGGGTGAACACAAAAAATCTTTTTTTTTTTTTTTGTCTTCCAGGAAAAGTAAGATTTTCACACAAAACTAATCAATTTGACATACAGCCTATTTAGCATTAACTTAAATCAACTTTAAAATACATAAGCAATACATTAATTAAAACAAAAATACAAAATGAGAACTTGAAACTTATTTTTTTATTTTAATAGCTTTAAATGATTAGCTGTCCAAACTACCAAGACAAGTAGAAGTGGCTCAAACAATGAACTGTTTCAATAAAATCCTTTTTTTGTTGCCAGCATTTAGTCATACTGCATCTTTCTCTTCAGTTTCCAGTCAGTTCTATGCAAAGTGTTTATGTGTGGTATATCTGCCTTCCCCATCCAACTTGCTAAACTCCCAGTGCCCATGTATCACTGTGAGCTGAAAAAGAGCCACACAATTTCCCAGGGTGCCAGATAACAAAAATCATGTCTAAAGATAGATAAGATCACATTTGACCATTTCAACTCACAAGGGAATACAAATGCAATTATGGAAAATTTAATGCTGTCCCCTGGAATTTGCTTGTTAGTTTACATTATGTGCTTTACACAGAAGATGCCTACCATGTACAGAGATGAACACGGCCTGGTGCAAATGACATCACAAGTGGTGTCGGTTTATTCTTGGACAGGAGTTATGGAACGTGTTACAGTCAGGGTTCACATACTTGGTATTATTTACATGGTTGACAGGGCCCGAGGTGGGGAAGGGCACTGTACACGTCCTTAGAATGTGCATATCATGGACATTGATCACTTGATACTCTCCTTTTTCAGATGTGATTTTGATGACACGGCGCAGTATCATGTCTCTGCTATGAACTCCAAGGGAGAACTTTCTGCGTATGCCTCCGTTGTTGTTAAGAGTAGGTTTCACCAAGACTCAAAAAGCCATTATAGTCTTAATACTTTTGGTATGAAAATGACTGACATAATTTCTAACCAACGGTTTTAAAGTTTGTACGTGTGAAATGTGGCAACTATAAAGTTATGTGATGTCTTGTGGTTTGAAAATACTTGATAAAAATACTTGATAATACTTTACATAGAGTTCATCACTGGTATTAAGTATCACTACATATATACCTCGTGCATTAATAGTGACTGCTGCTATTCTCCATAGGGTTTAAAGGTGAAATTGATGAATCCCTGCCAGCACCTAGATGTAAGTGTAAATTCACTGTGTGCATGTGTGTGTGTTTGTGTGTGTTTCTGCACTGCATATTCAAAGCTGAAGCACACAGAAGTGACATACAGTCTTTTAAATTTGCACAGCTACAATTTTAACTAAGCACATTTGGCATTCATTTAGAGACAGTTTTAATTCACATCTTTATGATTCACATAATTTCTAATTATCTTATAGCTCTCTTTTGGTCTCCACCAACCCTTGAAAAAAATATCTAGTTCTTTTGCTGAAGTGTTGACTAGATAATTTTCCTATCCATCTCTTGGAGCTGTGCATGTGCCTGCAGTCGGTTTTATTAAAGCTTTTTTAGTGAGAACACCATCCAATGGCTGATCTAAACAAAGTTGTCAAAACAGCTATTTTGCTGGTATTAAAAACAAACCAGTGAGCTAAAATGCTAAAGCTAAAGCTACACAAAGCTAAACAACTATGTGATAATGATCTGTTAGTTTCTCATAACAAGTAACCACTTTCACCTTATGTGTGTTATTTGGTTCAGCATCAGAATAATGTCGCTTAAGTTTTCTTATGATGCATTTATTGGTTAGTATAACATAGTATATAAGTTAGTATATACATAATTAACCTCACTGGTGACTGAGGTGGTTGTTTGGAGAATGGAACTGCAGGGGCCATTACTAGTCCCTTTTTACAGTTTCTGGCCTGTTTGTTTACACGGTTGTGCTGCTGTGAGAAGCTTCCTCACATGCATATTTTATTTTGTAGATCATTATTTAATTGTACATACATTATATTCATAGTAACAAAAGCTAAGGTAGGATTTTGTTGTGTCTGTTTTACTGTTTGATGCATATCAGGTTTCTATATTATTCCCTATTTTTTGTGAACACTATTATAGTTTCAGAGTCTGTATTTTGCTTTATGATTTTTGCCTTTTTCTTTTAAGCCTCTGATATATCTTTTGTTCATTCTTACCTCCTTCTATAGGGCTGAAAACTTTTAATTTGTGTTTTTCTGTGGATGTAATTGCTGTCTCTCTTACAGTCCAGTGTTTTGTTTTTCCAGTTGATTTGAATGCAGCAGTCTTTCTGCTTGTTTACATTGCCAATAATTACCTGTTGCATGATTGCCAGCACAAACTGTGACTCTGCTGTATCCTGCTTCATCTGTAGATGGTCCAGTGTCTGAGTATGGCATCACCTTTCAGACTCACATTGTCGATAACTTTGGCGTATCATTTGGAAGAGAGGGGGAAACCATGAGTCTGGGGTGTACAGTCATCATCTACCCTGCTCTGCATCGCTACCAGCCAGATGTCCAGTGGTACAGAGACGGTGGGTAAACTATATGACTCTGAGCTGTTTCTTACAGTACGATAAGTGTAGATTAGCTTTATAATTTTGATTCACTCTTTAAAGTCCTTTGCAAACTCGTACCTGTTTGTGTTTCTCTGCTGTACTCTATAGCTCAGTGGTGGTGTAATAGTAAAGTTGTCAGATTCTTCAATGACTTGATCAGTGGATTTGAAAGGGGTTTGTACTGTAGATCCAAAACAGAATCAGTGTTTTGTAAAACATGTGCATAGTTTTGTATAAAATTTTAATGCATTTCTTTCCTTGTATATTGTTTGACATATAAGCGATATCTGTGCTATCTTATCTTGCTCACATTCACTGGCCTGGTTTGCAGATGTCCTGCTGTCTCCTTCTAAATGGCACCATATGCACTGGAGTGGAGACCGAGCCACCCTGACACTCACACATCTCAACAAAGAGGACGAGGGGCTCTACACCCTGCGGGTGTCCACCAAGTCTGGATATGAAACCTACTCAGCCTATGTGTTTGTTAGAGGTGGGAGACACCTTTCCTGAAGGGTTTAATTAGATGAAGTTGCAGAATGACACAGACTCATTATGGACACATAAGTCATGGTAGTATTAGTGTTTTTTTCTGCAGCAGAATTACTATAGAACAGACATGTTCAATAGAAGAAAACTGAGCTTTTCTAAAACCAGTTTTAATTTCTTCTGAATTCAAAGCAGTGTTAAAATTATACATGTTTTTGGCAATTAGGAGGAACTTATGATGAATCTACCCCAGATCATCTGCTATAACCAAAATCTTGCTGCTGCTGTGACTCCTTTGGAGGACTCTAAGCTTTGACTCTGACTACAGGCATACTATCCATTATTTACAAATCAGAACATAACTAAAACCTTCCTTCATGCACATTTAGCCTTTCAAACCTTTAATTAGTTAAAATACTATGTATCTAAGGCATCACCTCACAGGCATTTTCAATGCAGCCCTTGTCAACACAAGCTAAATGCAGCCTGCTTTGGCTCCCCCAGCTTTGTTTTTGTCATGTATGTCATCAGATGAAGGTCACAGCAGCACAACACATCCCCTGGCACCTGATGACAATACCACGCTTAATAGTCAAAGTGTTTGGATGTTTGTGGGTGGTTTTAAATAAGATCTCTAATAGAGACATCACAAAGTGGCAACTCAATAACATGCTTGAATAACATGGAAAAAGCAGCAAGTGAAGATTTTCTTTCCTGCCTACAGAAACAAGCTCATGTCTGAAGCTTCAGCTTCTACATAGGAACTGTGCTGAGTACAAACATCCTATAAAATAGAGTCAGTTGTTTCAGTTTGGCAGTTAAAGGGGTCATCCAGTAAAGAAGAGGCCACCTCTTCATAACAAACCACTTTCTGAGCCTGGCTGGGGTCACACTATTCTCAAAGAGCTCAGCCATGAGTGCGGATATACTAAAAATATCTGCTTCAAAGAGAAACAACAGGCTGCCACATTTAGATAAGTGCAGATTTTCCATGTTAAGCGTGACGTGTGGGTTTATAAGTAAGCTATGTCACATACTGCAATGACAGCACAAGCTCGTCATAATGAAGTGTATTCTTTAAATATCATAAATATGTGAGTGTGGGACTGGGACTGGGTGCGACACATTTCTGGATATAAATATGACAAAGACAATGTCCATGATGAAAAAGTTAAATTAAACCAACCACAATACAATAGAAAATAAAAAAAAACATACCACTAAGTTTTCATTATCATTGTATTTACTTTTTTACAGTATCTTCTTATAAATTATGTAAGCACTGCTGGAAAGGTTCTTTGCATAATCAATGAAAGTAAATTAAATTGTATTCATAATTGAAAGTCAATACAATGGCTATAAAATATAGATACGTACAGTACAGTAAACCAGCAGCAGATCTCTCTGGTTTGACCTGCACACAGTTTCTCCTGGTACTTTGCAGCACCTTGGAGAAGCTGCTGCAGTTCTTCTGTAGATTCAGGCTGTCCCAGTGTTTCTGTCTCTTCATGTGATCCCAGACTGACTCCACACTGTGAGATCAGGGCTCTGTGGGGGGTCAGACCATCTGCTGCAGGACTCCTGGTTCTTCTTCCCCCTCACAATAGTTCTTCATGAACTGTAATTGTTTTTTTATGGGCTTGTCCTGCACAGTGGGCTGCACAATGAACCTGGGATCAATCAGACACCTGATAATGTTGTGTGATAAGAATCTAAAACATCTGAAGTGCTTAAAACTTTTGCACAGTACTGTATGTACACATTTCCAGTTAATAACTGTAATGATTCATGCTATGATGCAACTCTTCTCTGTAGTGAAACCTTTTTTTGGTGCTATGGCTTTACTCATATGTTTCTTTAATAGTCACCTCTCTTATCCACTTTCACTTTGGGGTGGGCTGCTGCTAATTTTGTCTTCCTGGCACTGATTGCTCTGGCTTGTGTCTGACATGAGGACCAGAGACATTCCTGACATCGAACCCTTTAGCTACATAGTTCAGCACATGGCACAGTCCCTTACAAACAGCAGCTACAGTCAATTTATTATATAGACAAAACTTTGTCCCAAAGGTAAATAAGTATGAAAATATATGAAGACAGCATATGCGTACTAACAGTCCTGATGGTGTTATTGTATCGCTTAGATGCTGACGCTGAACTTGAAGGAGCTCCTGGTGCCCCTCTGGATGTTCGCTGTCTGGATGCCAACAAGGATTACATTATTGTTACCTGGAAGCAGCCAGCTGTTGACGGGGGCAGCTCCATCCTGGGCTACTTTGTGGACAGGCAAGTTATAGAGTTACTGCCTAAAGCTTCTAAAATTTCTGTAATTTGTCTAACATAGTGGTTATCAGAAGTCAAAATTTAAGGGAATTGGAGAATCATAAAATGATAGTGTGACATTCCCCTGACTTGCAATGACAGTGGTTGGTTAAAAAAGAAAAAAAAACTTTTGTGATCACACTTTGAATACATAGAATAGTGTGAATTATTTGAATCGTGTTAATTAAACCTGTCATGATTAAAATGTATAATATGTGTCCAGGTGTGAGATTGGAACCACCCACTGGATCCAGTGTAATGACACTCCGGTCAAGTTTGCCCGTTTCCCCGTCACTGGCTTGGTGGAGGGCCGTTCATATAGCTTCCGTGTGCGTGCTGTCAACAAGAGTGGCATGAGTCGCCCGTCCAGGGTGTCTGAACCAGTGGCTGCTATGGACCCAGCTGACCGCGCCCGTATGAGAGGTAGTAGAACCAAGGCTTCACAACAAACTGGTTAAACACTGCACCATACTCCTATACATAGTATCAATACATACTGGGTAAGCTTTTTCATATCACAAGTTTGAAATAGAATAACAGGAATAAAAAATTAAAGGAAGCACTTTCCTAGTGAAAGTACAGTTGGTCATTAAAAACTTTCCTACTATCATTGTGAAAAATAAAATTCTGGTCTTAATCAGATTTGAAATAAAAACCTAGGAATAAAATCCAAAAATTTTAAAACATAAAAATTGATATACAGTGGGTATGGAAAGTATTCAGACCCCTTTAAATTTTTCACTCTTTGTGTCATTGCAGCCATTTGCCAAAATCAAAAAGGTTCATTTTATTTCTCATTAATGTACACTCAGCACCCCATCTTGACAGAAAAAAACAGAAATGTAGAAATTTTTGCAAATTTATTAAAAAAGAAAAACTGAAATATCACATGGTCTTAAGTATTCAGACCCTGTGCTCAGTATTGAGTAGAAGCACCCTTTTGAGCTAGTGCAGCCATGAGTCTTCTTGGGAATGATGCAACAAGTTTTTCACACCTGGATTTGGGGATCCTCTGCCATTCTTCCTTGCAGATCCTCTCCAGTTCTGTCAGGTTGGATGGTGAACGTTGGTGGACAGCCATTTTCAGGTCTCTCCAGAGATGCTCAATTGGGTTTAGGTCTGGGCTCTGGCTGGGCCAGTCAAGAACGGTCACAGAGTTGTTCCGAAGCCACTCCTTTGTTATTTTAGCTGTGTGCTTAGGGTCATTGTCCTGTTGGAAGGTGAACCTTCGGCCCAGTCTGAGGTCCTGAGCACTCTGGAAGAGGTTTTCTTCCAGGATATCTCTGTACTTGGCCGCATTCATCTTTCCTTCAATTACAACCAGTCGTCCTGTCCCTGCTGCTGAAAAACACCCCCACAACATGATGCTCCCACCACCATGTTTCACTGTAGGGATTGTATTGGGCGGGTGATGAGCAGTGCCTGGTTTTCTCCACACATACCGCTTAGAATTAACGCCAAAAAGTTCAATCTTGCTCTCATCAGACCAGAGAATCTTATTTCTCATAGTCTGGGAGTCCTTCATGTGTTTTTTGGCAAACTCTATGCGGGCTTTCATGTGTCTTGCACTGAGGAGAGGCTTCCGTCGGGCCACTCTGCCATAAAGCCCCGACTGGTGGAGGGCTGCAGTGATAGTTGACTTTGTGGAACTTTCTCCCATCTCCCTACTGCATCTCTGGAGCTCAGCCACAGTGATCTTTGGGTTCTTCTTTACCTCTCTCACCAAGGCTCTTCTCCCACGATTGCTCAGTTTGGCTGGATGGCCAGGTCTAGGAAGAGTTCTGGTTGTCCCAAACTTTTTCCATTTGAGGATTATGGAGGCCACTGTGCTCTTAGGAACCTTGAGTGCTGCAGAAATTCTTTTGTAACCTTGGCCAGATCTGTGCCTTGCCACAATTCTGTCTCTGAGCTCCTTGGACAGTTCCTTCGACCTCATGATTCTCATTTGCTCTGACATGCACTGTGAGCTGTAAGGTCTTATATAGACAGGTGTGTGCCTTTCCTAATCAAGTCCAATCAGTTTAATTAAACACAGCTGGACTCCAATGAAGGAGCAGAACCATCTCAAGGAGGATCAGAAGAAATGGACAGCATGTGAGTTAAATATGAGTGTCACTGCAAAGGGTCTGAATACTTATGACCATGTGATATTTCAGTTTTTCTTTTTTAATAAATTTGCAAAAATTTCTACATTTCTGTTTTTTTCTGTCAAGATGGGGTGCTGAGTGTACATTAATGAGAAATAAAATGAACTTTTTTGATTTTGGCAAATGGCTGCAATGACACAAAGAGTGAAACATTTAAAGGGGTCTGAATACTTTCCGTACCCACTGTATTATTTTTAACTTTTACGTCATCATATTTTTGCTGTCAGGTACTTCTGCTCCCTGGACCGGCCAAATCATTGTCACAGAAGAGGAGCCTGCAGGTGGGAACTCCCATTTTTAATGTCACAGTTTATCCCAGTCAACTTCTCCAGTGCCACCCAGTGCCAGATTTCCAGCTGCCCTGCTGGAGTCTAAATACATCCTTTATTTTTGACCATCAGAGGGTGTTGTTCCTGGCCGACCTCGTGAACTGCAGGTGACAGAGGCGACCAAGAACTATGTGGTATTGAGCTGGAATCCACCTGGAGAGAAAGGCCTTGAGGGTGTTATGTACTACGTGGAAAAGGTGAGTTATACCTTGTGATTTGCAAATTAAAAAAAAACTCTGTACCACTTTCAACAGGAACAGGAAACATTGTGTTTGTTCTATCTCTTGCTATCTCTTTACTTTTATAGATTGACCATCTTTATTTATTTAACCCATGCATTTTGTAACATGCATGGGTTAAATAAATAAAGATGGTCTAGACATCTCTGCACTGGATATTTCTATCAGTGGTGGAAAAAGTACTCTGATCCTGTACTAAAGTAAAAGTAGAAATACTACAGTGTAAAAGTGCTCCATTACAATAAAAGTCCTACATTCTACATTTTGTTTAAGTAACAGTACAAAAGTATTAGCCTCAAAATAGTGGAAGTAGCAAAAGTAACTGTACTGGAGCTACTACTGGAGTTAATTACATTATATATTTTTTACTAACTGCTGGGTAGCTTTTGCATTTCCCAGATATCAGTAAAGCTTTATGATTGTACTTCGCTTTATTAATCTGAAAAGTAGTGAAAGTTATCAAGAAAAGTAATTGAGTAAAATACCCTACAACTGCACCTTAGTACAGTGTTTGAGTAAATGTCATTATTTTCTACCACTGATTTCTGTGTTTTAATTACATGTTTAAAAAAAAAAAGATCTTCAGTAAATGGATAAGCCAGAATCTAATTAAACATTTGTTTTTTGGATCTACAACTAAAACAGTTACAAGCCTGTGTAGTTGCGATATGACTGCTGAGTCTTTGTGTGTCTCAGTGTGTCTCAGGCACAGACAGCTGGCAGAGGGTAAACACAGAGATCCCAGTCAGGTCTCCTCGCTTTGCTCTGTTTGATCTCGCTGAGGGAAAGTCCTATAGCTTCCGTGTCCGCTGCTGCAACTCTGCCGGTGTAGGTGAACCATCTGACCCGACCGAGGCCACCACAGTTGGCGACAAGCTTGGTCAGTAAACGCAGAAGGAGAAAGTGCATGTATGTGTTGCTAAAAGCATCAGCGTTCTCAGTTTGTGACACTAAAAATGTACCCTGTTCTGGTTCACAGATATCCCATCTGCCCCTGGTAAAGTCATTCCCACTAGAAATACAGACACATCAGTTGTTGTGTCTTGGGAAGCGTCCCGCGATGCCAGAGAGTTGGTTGGATACTACATTGAGGGAAGTGTTGTGGGCAGCAATGTGTGGGAGCCATGCAACAACAAGCCTGTAAATGCTACCAGGTAAAGTTACACATATTACAGTTACAGATATTTTTTTAAGAATGGATTTCACAGAATAGGCCACTTTTAGAAAAAAATGTATCACCATTTTCACATTTATTATATTTTATAAATATTTCTTGCAGGTTCATCTGCCACGGTCTGATGACAGGAGAGAAGTACGTGTTCAGAGTGAGGGCAGTGAACGCTGCAGGGATCAGCCAGTTCTCACAGGAGTCTGAGGCTGTGGAGGTGAAGGCTGCTATTGGTAAGAAAAATGAAGGGTTGATACTGTACATCTAAATACAAGGAGCTGATATTTTCCATGTTTTTATATTCAGATGGGTGGGTCAAAACTATGTTCTCCAAATATGAAAAATATGATCCCTTAGTGTAAGTTTAACAGAATTACTGTCAATTACTGCGTGTGCCACATGGAACAGGCCATAGCCAAAATCAAAACTACACTTTTTAAAAAAAACAAAAACAAACTGAAACCTGAAGTAGAAATAGACTCCTGGAATTCACTAAACATCCCAGACTGATTTTTTATTTAAGTATTGGTCCTCAGTGTTCATTTTTTTTGTATATTACATTTGATCATGCAAGAATTAGAATTTGTTGTGGTTTTAACCAACATTGTGTTATAGGCTACTTTTGATCTGTTGAAACATGTCTTCAGCTGTTTTTATCATCAGTATCTGTACTCCCACAATTTCTCCACCGTGGTCCTGCTCTGTTACCCCCTCACATTATTCTGCACCGTGCCCCACATGCCATCATGTTCAGCCACATGCACCCCCTCCCCACCTCTTCCTCCCTGCACAGCCTGAGGCGGGGTCAGGGCTTGTAGACTTCCTCTAATTTGGGTCAGTGTGATCCAATGCAGCGGTCGTTACAAACCAGTCACACACCACCACCATCCCCACCATTATCCCCACCTCTCCTGGGCTCAAGGCATGTCGGCAAACCCACATGGTGCTAAAGGTACCAACACATACACTTCTTCCAATGCACTGGTACTCTTAAACTGCACTGAGCTTCTCTGTGTTAACATCTCTACAGCAGCTAACCCGGCATTGTTAATTATGTTAGTGACTGAAAGGGCACCGAACTTAAGTTTCACACACTGACCTGACAACTGATAAAATCCATTATAATTTCAGTTCACTTCAGTCTAACTAGTTTAAGACATTTTCTTATGTTTTGGTTGTACAGTTGGAAGAAAAAGTAATGACGCTGTTTGCAATTTCCTAATTTTCTATATTATTTGGTCATGAAATATGATCTGGTCTATGCTAGTGTTTCGATACCTGTCCCAGATGCTCTTTCTAATTTCCACATATGCTCCCTAAATCTTTCTGGATTGTAACTAACATGACTTTTAGCCTTTGGATGTCACTCATTCACTAGCCAGCTTTGTGCTCTGTTTTCTTGTATGGAACACAAATAAGTAAGAATGCCAATATTTTTCTTTGCAAACTCATTGGTACTTATCAAACCCAGTCTGAGGAAGATTACAAATACATCTGCCAGTGTTGGCGATCCTCTAAGAAAACACAAACATTTCTACTTTGTTAAATTATAAAGAATGGAACAAGTTAATAAACTACTACTTTTACTACTGCAAATAAACAGTACAACATATTGTAGGATCTTTCCTGTAAGACAAGTTACAACTTAAAAACCACTACTCTTATAAATTAGATCATAATGTGTTGTAGCTTTTAGTTTCAACACACTAATTCTATCATCTTTTGAGTGCAAGTAATGAAATCCATTGGCATTGTTGCTCATTTACAGTGTTTTTTATCATAAAGGATTGGCACAAAGCCTGCACACCTACACTCACTGACTGTTCTGCTTCACATGCCTGCATGTTCTCATAATGCCAAAGCCTACCAGCCTCCTCACATGGATGTCACTTGTTGGTCATCTTGTCTTCATTTTTCACTCCCAGTCAGATGAAGACATTTTACTGATGTAATAAATATTGCTTTTTTTGTGTTTGAGCTTGTCTATTCTGTTTTGTGCTATGACTATTGACTATTATATAAATCAGGGAAGAGCTGTGACTTGTGAATGAATCTTGTCTGTTTTTAAAAAGCCTTTTCTGCTTTTCTCTGCTAACTCCTGTAGGGGGCGGCATCCCTCATGGTGTGTTGCCAGAGATGGGGACAGGGGGTAACGTGGGCCAACTAACCGAGCACAGGCCATGCTGGACGGCCGCGCATGAAACTGTCCAGTCCCCTCCTGACACTATTCAAAAGTGCAATAAAAAAACTCAGGCTGACACTGAAGCCAGGGAGGCAGCCAGGGCTAGTTCCAGCCTCACAGAGCCCGACCCTGTGAAGATAAATAATAAGACGGGCAAGGGAAGAAGTGTGTTTTGGGCCCCTCACCTGGCAACCGACCTGGCGTCAGATTCAGTGTCAGGCTCAGTTCCCAAATCACTTACTGATAAAGTCACAGCTGCACACTTAGACCCAGTCACTGCTGAGGTACAGGATCAGGCTGTAGTGACAGCCGGGGAGCCTGAAGCTGGACAGGCACGTAAGTTCTCTGTAGATGCTTCTGCTAATCTGGAGACAGCAAGGTCCAGGAGAGAGTCAACAGGTGAGCACTGGTCACAGATCAAACCCCTGTTTGTCAAATCCAGAACAAACCCCCCCAACACTCCCCTGATTATCGATCCATGAGGATACTCTACCTGAACTCTCCAAGTAATAAGAAAAGGACCTTACAGGTTATGCCACTTCTACAAGGACCTACTTATACTTTCATGTGTGTTTAACATATAATAATAATTTTAAAAAGTAGATAATGTGCTCTACAGGTATTCCTTTTTACAAGGTAAGTGACTGTGAAACACTGCCTATCTTTAACTCTACACAGCCACGCTTGTCCGTAGTTTTGCTGGTCACTTTCCAACATCTCCTCATTTGGTGGCCTGGTGTCAGTCATCTGGCACTTCATGACCTGCCACCTCCCTGGATACCCACAGCACTTTAACACAAGCATTAGTTGTATGTCCTGGCAGGAGATGTCTAATCACAACCTGTATTTGAAAAGTGGGTCATCCAGATAACACAAAAGCAGGACGCTTGTGACCTAAAACCTTTTTGGTAGTGCTCTGGGCACTTCTTCAAACGTCTATGACCAACTTCTTGTCTCTAAATTGGTACATGACTATGTACGACGGGCCAATTTATTATCACATGTTACATGATCCTGCTTTTGGAAATATTTTTTTTCTTACAGTCACACTGTCAACCCAGTCTCAGAAACCAGTGTGTTTGTTAGAATTTATTTTATATCATTAGTATGTAAATATTGACTAATATGTAAGTATGTAGTATGTTACCTTTCTAAATAAATGAGTATCGTTCAGTTTCTTGCTGAGAATTAGCTGAAATTACTGATATTACCCTTTTATATATCTGTTAAATATAAAGTTCCAATCACCATATGATCAGCTCAGAAAGGAGCCTGTCCATGAGTAACAAAATACACCAACCAGCTTAATAATCAACAGAAGCTAGTTGCTCCCCACATTTCCAGTCTTGTGCTGTGGTGGTTTCATATTTAGCACATACTTGGCAAGAAATTGAAAAAAGTATTTACCAAAATCTTGTTGCTTTTTTTTTCCAAAACATGGTATAAAGGTCAGATATACCAAAGGTTAAAGGTGCAATTGTGTTGTGGGTTTGACTATATTATGTTACAGCATGTATTTACATTGTTTCAGTGATGAATTTTTCTGGCTATGGAAGACAGTAAGTTGTAGAAAGACAAATACTTGCTGTTAATATAACTTATCTTCAATAATGGGACACAGAAACTTAATAACATCTGCAAAGTAACAATAAACTCATACAATACACTTTTGTAAGACTTTCAAAGATCAAGGATTATAAATTTATTACAGCAGTTTGGCAGGGGAGTAAAAAGATATTTGGGAATTATTGTATTATTGTTGAATTGTAGTGCTTCAGTGTCCCATTACGTCACTATTCCCCTGCTGGGGCAGTGTGGTGTTAAGTTGAGTTTTCTGTCATCTCAGCCTCGCCTTCCCCACCCTATGGCATCACTGTGCTGGAGTGTGTGCACGACTCCATGGTGCTGGCCTGGAAACAGCCAAACTTCATTGGTGGGGCTGACATTACCGGCTACTTTGTTGATTACCGTGAGGTAATCGATGGCGTGCCTGGGAAGTGGCATGAGGCCAACATCAAGTCTATCAGTGAGAGGGCCTACAGAGTGAGTAGATATGAAATAGGCCTCTTAATCCAAAACCAGGGTTAAATTGATGGGAAATAGGAATTTGAAGATAAATAAGATAACATCACAAGCAAATTTTTGCCTTTATCTGTCTTTGTCTCCAGGTGTCTGACCTAAAGGAGAACAAGAAGTACCAGTTCCAGGTGAGAGCAGCCAACATGGCAGGTGTCGGCATCCCATCACTGCCCAGTGACACTTTCCTGTGTGAGGAGTGGACCATTGCCGTACCAGGTTGGTTAGAGAGTTTGTTTCGTAGACTGAGAGAAGTATAGACAAAAAAACATGACCTGAACAGGAAAACTGCACTATGCAATATGTGGATGATTTGTACCTGTGAAAGTGTATGCCCAGGTAATCATCCAGCTTGGCAGGGCTTGGAACATGAAGGTTTTGTCTGAAGATGCAGACTCAGCCTAGTACATCCGGGGCAGAGAGTCAGACTTGGTAAACTTGGAACCTGGATAGTATTCTGGCCTACCAGATCCTCATCAAATTGCACTTGAGAAGTACATATCCTTTGGAAGATGCAAGTCTCTCGTAATTGCACCACAGTCAACAAAACTAGTAGTAATGGATGCCCATAATTCATTGTGATGTTATTTAGAGGCAAATACCTCCATCGTCTATGAAGAAGCCCTGCAGACACTAGTGGGGTAGATGGGCATATGAATCCTTGCTGTAAAGCTCCACATAAAGGTACTTCTCCATTGCCTCCGTCTCCTTAGCAGATGGAGTTGATATTGACTCCATCCCATCAATGTAACTTTAATGTGACTGGGTATGCACTTACCTTCAACACCCTGGCTGTCAGAAGTATCTGTCATTCCTGTTTCTGTCATGGTTAGCGACTCTTTATCTAACCTGAACTGGCACATTGCAACAATCTATTAGCCCTGGACTAATTCATGTCTAGATAATCTGGTTAGAACCATGACTGTGACCACACCCTACAAATCACTTGCCATCAGCTCAAAACATTGAACAGAAAACTACCTTTAAGGCAAACTAATGAGGTTAGTTTGAAGACTAAACAAGTCATAGAGAAAGAATTCTGGACAAAGGTCTTCAAGAGTATAAATACATTTTACAATTTACAGGATAAATAACATGTGTGAAGAAATAAGGCAAGAGGAACTAACTAACTAAAATAGATAGTTAAGCCAGTGAAGTGCACTGCTGGAAACCAGACAGGACTGCTCCAGTGAGAGGGATCTCTGGAGGTGGAAGTGACAAATAAGTGGGATCTTAGGGGAGGAAGACTGCATACTATATCAGGTTTTAACAATAATCTAATTTGTAAAAGATGATATGGTAGTAGGGAACAGTGTATTGGTAGTTAGCACTGTTGCCTCACGCAAAAAGGTTCCTGGTTTGAAACCCATCAGGGACTTTTCTGTGTGGAGTTTGCATGTTCTCCCTGTGCTTGTGTGGGTTTTCTCCAGGTACTCTGGTTTCCTCCCACAGTCCAAAAACATGTATGTCAGGTTGATTGGTGACTCTAAATTGCCCATAGGAGTGAGTGTGAGTGTGTGAGGTTGTTTGTCTCTATGTGGCCCTGTGATGGACTGGTGACCTGTCCAGGGTGGACCCCTGCCTTTCACCCAAAGAGAGCTGGGATAGGCTCCAGCAGGTCCCTGTGACCCTGGTTAGGAATAAGTGGATATAGATGATGGATGGATGGATGATATTGTAGTTCCTCCTTTTGTTTACATAAACAGTTATGTTCATCTTATAACTTTACCTGAGTATTTAAATCTACAGTTTTGTCATAATGTCACTCTTGATCATTTGAATCCTTTGAAATGATCAAACAGGGAACAAGAAATCAGTGTGCAGTTTTTTCTGTGTACATAACTGCTGTCCAGAACCTGTGAGGTATTTACAAACATTAGAAACATGTAGTTTTTTAGCCTACATGTGTGTTTCTGACCGTTTGTTTTTTTTTTGACCACAGGACCTCCTCACGATCTGCTTTTAAGAGACGTGCGTAACGACTCTCTGGTGTTGCTATGGAAACCACCTGTGTACCAGGGCCGTGATCCGGTCAGTGGGTACTACATTGACATCAAGGAAGCGGACGCACCAGAAGAGGCATGGAGAGGTGTCAACAACAAGGCTACAGAAAAGACATACTTCAAGGTCACCATCATCTGAAGTCCTGTTCTCTGAGAGATCCATTTACATATGTGACATCATGTAATCTGACTCTTTTCTTCATTTTACAGATTAACAATCTTAATGAGGGAGAGACATATGTGTTCCGTGTGCGTGCCCAGAATAAAGCCGGTGTCGGAAAAACCTCAGACATCACAGAGCCAGTCCCAGCTCTTACCAAACCAGGTAAGAAAAAAACGAAATCTGATGCAAGTCTGATGAAATGACACAGATAATGGTCTTCTCTTGCTAATTACCACAGCATGACTTCGTTTGAAGGGTACCCTTTACCTTCTCTGGGTTTCAGGCACGAAGGAGATAGTTGTGAATGTTGATGACGATGGTGTCATTTCCCTAAACTTTGAATGCTGTGACCTGAAACCGGACTCCAAATTTGTGTGGTCTAAGAATTATGAGGAAATCACTGACACCTCCCGCTTGTCTGTTGAGACCAAGGGAAACAAGTGAGATGAGAGAACTTTTTAAGTTAAGACTTGCTTTATGTAGCATAAACATCTTTTTATAATTCCAATACTGGGTTTTTGTGCAGGTCGAAAGCTGTTTTCAACACTCCAGCGGAGGAGGACATTGGCATTTATTCTTGTCTTGTCACCCACACTGATGGTGCTTCATCAAGCTACAATCTCAATGAGGAAGGTATATTACAAAGTCCAGAGAACAATAAAAATGACATTTTCAAGAAATAAAATAATGAAATGAAATCATTTTTTACTTTTTGATCACAAATTAAAGAATCTTGTCTTTGACAGAGTTGAAGAAGCTGCTGGAGATCAGCCATGAGCATAAATTCCCCAGTGAGTGTATCAGCCTCACATCCTGTCACAGCTGTTTTTAAGTATGTCATGGACTGGACTGGGCTGTTTCTCTGAGTTGGCTTTAACTTCTCTCCACCGCCCCTCTCCAATCTAGTTATTCCCCTGAAGTCAGAGTTGGCTGTGGAGATGCTGGAAAAGGGCAAAGTTCGCTTTTGGCTGCAGGCGGAGAAAATGTCAGCTAATGGCAAAATTGATTACGTGTTCAATGATAATGCTCTGTCTCAGGGGGAGGTCAGTAAGCAACAAAGGACATGAATCCTAAGTAATTCACATTCATAATATACATCAAACATATGCTTAACGTGATTTTTTTAAAGTAGATGAAACTAAAAAGTTTTAATCTGAAAATTCAGTCATGCTCACCCTTGTTCTGCAGAAATACAAGATGAACTTTGACAAAAACAGTGGTGTGATTGAGATGATCATGGACTCTTTGACCCCAGCAGATGAAGGCACATTCACTTTCCAGCTGCAGGATGGGAAAGCTACTAACCAGTCCAGCTTGGTACTGATAGGAGACGGTATGTCCAGCCACACCCTGCACAGTACAGTGAGAGCGCAGTACCTCAAAATACTTTAAATGCTATTTTAGTTTTCTAAAACCTATTTGGTTTATTATTATTATTTGATTGTGTAGTATGCAGGAATGCAGTGTTCTGAACACTAGAGGACAGTAAAACATTTAAGGAAGCACATTGTAAAAGGGTATCCCAAAGTACATTCATGTTACCACATTATTTAACTTAGGATAGTGTACTGCTGTTTTGAAGCATAAAATCTTAATCTTGTACATGTTTTAGTGTTCAAGGAGCTGCAGAAGGAATCAGAGTTTCAGAGGAAAGAATGGTTCAGAAAGCAAGGTATGGAATATTTTTATTATCAAGTAATCCGTTGATTGTTTTCTTGATGAATCAACTGATGTTTTGTGTATAAAATGTCAGAAAACGACATACAATACCCAGCATAGTATCATATATATGGTATTATAGTGTTATAATTTTATTTGACCAACAGTCCACAACACAAAACAGCAATCGATTATCAAAATAGTTTCTGATTAATTTTGCTAACTGATTAATCAGCTCAGTGTCTCAGTGCTACTAGAATTACATTTGACTGCAATATATATTATGATTTGCATTTTTGTGTCTGCTGCGTTTGTTCCAGGTCCTCATTTTATTGAGTATTTGGGCTATGAGGTGACACCAGAATGCTGCGTTATACTGAAATGCAAGGTAAAACAGAAATGTAATTGTTTTCCATTCTGCACACTAAAAAATGTGTGTTTCTATATGTTTACCATTCTTGTTCTGTTTTGCATTTCAGGTTGGCAACATAAAGAAGGAGACCACTGCACTCTGGAGCAAAGATGGACGTGAGATCAAATCAGACCAGCATCTCGGCTTCACAGAGGGAGTCCTAAAACTGGAAATTGCTCAGGTAAGAAAATTACAAAAGAAATCTGGGTGATGAAGATTTTAATAAGTATCTTTTCTCTACTGAATTCATTTGCATATATGACTGTAAACAGTTTTATCCTTATACAAATCCAGAAATATATGGATCCTTCAGATATTATGGGGGTCTGTTATTATGTAATGTTTTGTAGATTTATTTTCTGTACTAATTTCACTTGGGAGCTTCAGTGTTAACTTTCTTGAAAATAAATCAAACATATAATATTATAAGGCTTAACAATGCCATTAAATTAAATTAACTCAGCAAATGTTTGGACACTTTTACCACTTTGTTTCTACTGTTTTATATTATTCTTTCGTCTTTTCTCTTTAATGTCATTTGAAATTTAATGTCATAACTCATTCTCATCCCATCCTATTGTCTCCAAATGTCTGTTGGACTGGCATGTAGTGGCACGTCATCCTACATAATATCACATGTAAACATGATGTCATGTGCCACATGAAGATTAAAAGTTTGGCTCATTTATCTGTTGTCATCACCACCCCTGGGTTTGCTATTTTTCTGACAATGCTTTTTTATTTAATTTGTGTTTGTTCATTTGTCTCTCTGTTGGCTTTTTGTGTGTGTGTGTGTGTGTGTGTGTCATATGTGTGTTTCTTGCTGCTTCTGGTGTTTTCATCTCTTCAGATGAAGACAAATCACAGTCCTTTAACAAATTGTGTTGATGTCTTGGGTTGTTCATGACAGATTTCCAAGAAGGATTCTGGTGTGTATGAGGTTGTTCTGAAGGATGACAGAGGAAAAGACACTTCGACATTGAATCTGACAGATCAAGGTAACTTTTGGAGGTCGCACACTAATGAAGTCAGTCAATACATGCTTAAAATATATCTTCAGGAATGATCTGATCTTATTCTCTTCAAGGTTTCAAAGACCTGATGAATCAAGTTTTCACTTTTATTGGTAAGAAGAAACATTTTGTCCTTAAATTACGTTCTACTTGATTTGTGTTAGGTTTGCATTATTTGATTACATTTATTTGCTTTATTATACAGGTGTCTGAATGTCTTTTTGATGTTTTCTTTACTTGCAGCCAATTCCTCTACGCCACTAAAGATCACTAGCACAGATAAGGGCATCCGGCTCTACACCTTTGTGAGCTACTATAACGATTTGCTCCAAGTGACTTGGCACTACAAGTGAGTTTTCCGTTCACATTTATATAAAAGCAAGAATATGAACAGTACATTTTATGTTGAGACGATTTCTCGTAATATAATGCTGCATCTCAACATTAACATATACCTGACAGAGAAAACACAATTTTACAGAGCTGACTGATTTGTCTGTCTGTGTGGCCTCGCTGACAGGGACGCAGCCATCGCCTTCTCTGATCGTATAAAGAGTGGTGTGGTGGGAGATCAGCTGTGGCTTCAGATCACAGAGCCCACAGAGAAAGACATGGGCAAATATGCCATTGAGTTCCACGATGGCAAGGGTGGATTGAGGAGAACTGTTGAGTTGTGTGGTCAAGGTGAGACTGTCTTCTGTGTTTTTATAACATCTATATCACTTTTATCTTTTATTGATGACCAGGTTCCAACATGTGCATTAAAATGTGTCGTTTGTATATCAATATATAAAACATATTATATTATCCAGTATTTAACTTATGCTTCTCATGTTGCATTTAGGGTACGACACAATCAAGCTGAATCAATCATCACATTCTTATAACTTGTTATTGTTTTGCAGCATTTGATGACGCTTTTGCAGAATTCCACAGACTCAAGTAAGTAGTGCTACTGTCGGTAACTACTAGATAACTATCTATTATTAGTTTTATGCAGCTACGATCGCATTACTATCATAATATTTGCTTTATCTGGTGCTTTACATGACACTGACATTGTAATCCATGGTTGCAAACAATTTTTTCTGATTTGAGGAAACATTTGCAGAAATGCTGTGTGCAGAATAAATATTACTTCTGTTTACCGTCACTGTTGATCTAATTTGCTGTTTCCTATTCTTTACCTCCTCAGAGCTGCTGCTATTGCAGAGAAAAGTAAGTAGTACAGTGGTTTCTAATCTTTGCTCTTGGCATCATCATGAAGACTTCTTGACAATAATGTTTGGAAAAAATGTGTAATATAAATTTCTAAAGTCTGCAGCTACAATTTTATTATAACTGTGACTAAAAAGATTCAGTTCACATACCCCTGATCCTTTCCAACTAATCTTGACTTGGCATTTGATTTCAAAATAAATTTTCAGTACCTCTAAATCAGTAATTCTACAGATTTTCTCCCCATGTACGAAAGTCTCTTGATTAAAAAAGAGATTTGATTGATACAATTTTCACAATTTGCTTTTAGTGAAGCTGACATTTTTTGATACAGATATAATATGTTGAAAGCATTTTTGTTTTCCAAAGTGTGATAGAAATGCACATGTATTTATTTTATTTATTGAAGTAAACATATTTTCCTTCAGACCGTGCTCGAGTAGCTGGAGGTCTTCCTGATGTGGTCACCATCCAGGAGGGCAAGGTAAACTGCTGCGTTGAACATAGAGTGGCAGCATAATAAAACTTATAGAGAAACATCATGACACATACCTTGTTGGAAAGACGTCTGCTGTGTCAGTGTGATTTCTGTAATGTATGGATTTATGGACATATATTATGTCTTTTCCTCCCTCAGGCTCTGTGTCTCACATGCAACATTTCAGGTGACCCTGCGCCAGAGGTCACCTGGCTGAAGAACGACAGGGAGATCACATCCGACGATCACTGCATCCTGAAATTTGAGTCGGGCAAGTTTGCCAGCTTCACCATCACTGCCGTAAACACATCAGATACCGGCAAGTACAGCATCCTGGTGAAGAACAAGTACGGCACAGAGAGCGGGGACTTCACCGTAAGTGTCTTCATCCCTGAAGAGGCAGGCGGCAAGAAAAAATAAAAGAGGTCCAAATCTTGTCGTACATATGTAAAAACAAAAAACACTGGAAACAGTTACAAAAAAAGGGTGTGGATGTGTTAGATGTTTTGTGTAGAATATAAAATTATCTCTGGAGGTGCTGAATCTGAACATGAAATGTCCAACAGTTCAGAGAGAAATCAAACATGTGGTTAAGCGTTAAAGTTGAAAGTAACAGTACACATGTAGCTATTTGGTCTAATAACAAAACAAACTGAACAGACAAAAGTTTTTGTGATATTATGACCATGCAAAAATATTAGTGGTAAATGTTTTGTTAGTGTAATGGAGAGGCACATTTTGGCATCAGTTTTACTCTGTTTAAAAAGACAAAATGAATTAATAATAAAACATTATTTCACAAAAGCAAACCACAGATACTAAAACATGTTTAAAACAAGTTGATTGGATAGATACAATGCTAAGATACAGGAAATAAATTAGTGCAGAATGTTGACAGAACAACCACATGGATGTTTTAACATGTTTTATCCCATTTGATACCAATTACATGGACTTTACTGACTTTACTGGGAATTTAAACTTCAGCAGCTGAAGCTGAATGATCGACAATAGTTTCAATTAACAGATGGTGAATTCTTCAGCAAATGGGCTGAAACATGGTCCTTTTATGTGATATGCCATTTCATCATATTTTACATTTGGTCCTGTTTTATTGTTTGTTCCACTTTGAATGTCCTGGTCATGACGTCACTTCCATATTTGCCCATTGTCTGTAGCACACTGTCTAGTCATCACTATTGATATTATTCACCACGGTTACAACATCCCATTCACAGTCTGTCCTTAGTGACTATGGCCTCTCCTTTATTCACCATGATGATGCTGTAAAAGACAATCTGAGATCACTGTTAATACCAAAGAATAGTGATTATTGCTTCACTTTCTGTTCCCTGTTTCTTCACTAATAAAACAAACACGTATGTCCCCACTGCCTGCTCCTTTTTGTGTTGTCTCACTTTGGTTTGAGCCCTGCACCTTTCACTTTTCACTCTCTTGTCTTTGTCGACAAACCCTTTTTCACTCCCAGTAGGCTTGGACAGTCTGAGGATCAACCACCAGCATGGAGACCACCTCCACTCCACTGTAACCCAACCCTGAGCCAAACATTTGTATTGTACTGTGCTTTAGGTGGGCTTGATCGATGATGCATGGGATATAAAAATAATCTGACCTTTATCTCAAGATGAGCACTGACTTAACAGAATCAAGCTCAACTAAGTGCAAATGAGAGAAAACTAATCCCCTCGTTGTCTATGGTGACTACTACATGAGAAACCTTTCTCCTTCTGCATGGAATCAGCTGACACAACAAATTTTGTTAGAGCACATGTGGATAAGCAGGTTCAGACCTTTTTTAAAGTTCACTGACCGGCAATAATAGATGATGCAGACTGACAGTGTCTATAAAACACACAAAGAATTAAAGGGACATTCCACATATTTGTCACACCAAAGTCATTTTGCCATCCACTGCCTGTGAGAACAGCTGTACAGTTCCTCTTCCGCTCTGCAGGACTGTTTTTAAGTCTGAGAAACGTTATTCAGGTGATGTAATTTGAGTAATCCCATGCTTGTAGCCTGCTCATTCTCTAAACTCTGCAACTGGTGGCATTTGGTTTAAAACACATTGGCTTTTATCAGACATAGATGACTGGGGAATGGGGACCATAGGAACCCTTTTGTAGGAATTTTGCCCTTTTTGCTTTTTATCAATCTGTTGACAGGTTAAGTATAATTTACAGGTAGGTACATGTATTTATAGGTACAGGTCAAAATTATTTCCTAATGAAATTAGGACATTTTCATGACTTGGTGTCTCATATGTCAGGAAAAGTCTCCAGAAAAGAGGCCATCTGTAATAAGTCGAGTCAAACATTTTTTTTTAGTAAGCTTATATTTAGAGGATTTACAAAAGCTACAATCTCAGGTAAATACACATTAAATGGGATGGTATGAATAGTACTTCCATATAGTACACAATGCAAGTTTTCATTGTTCGTACTCTAGATTACTTTTGCCATCAGTAGTAGATGTGACCTCGTTTCACATCTTGGGTAAGTATTGGAACATCCTTCTTTGGTTGATGGTGTGATGGTCGATTTTAATTACACGAATGAACTCACGAATGTCTCCTTTCAGCTGGAAGTCATAGAGGGGACACCTGATTTGGGAGTGACTTCATATTGGACCGATGCTGAAGGAAATGTTGTGTTTGGCCCAAACACTCCGAAAGAAAAGATGAAAAACACAGGCAGTGGAATGAACATGCAGAAAGGAAAGGGTGAGAGCGCTCAAAGGAATTACGTGTATGACATGTTTGTGAAGTCTGAGACGTCACAGTAAGGAACAATTTTGTCTAATGTTTACTAATGATTGCCATTTTGCAGAATCTGCAACTAAGTCTCTTCCAGTGGAAAAGAATGAAGACAAGAAGAACAAAAATAAGGAGCTCAACGTGCAGAAACATGAGAAGGTCACAGGTGATACTGCTGCAAAACCAACAGCATCAGATTCAGAGCACACAGACGATGTTAAGGAAGAAGTCGGCTAATCACATGCCGCCGGGCGGCCTGCAGGCAGAGCGGAGCAGCCTGAGCCAGAAACCGACACACAGCCAGAAAACACTGAATCCAGTAGAGAAACTATTACAAGAACCAACATATAAGTTTGATGTGGGCTTAGGATACATTTTCAGTTATCAGTAAATTAGATGTTGCATTTGCTCTTTTTAGTAATTAAATGACAATAATATTCCACGTTCTGATAATGGAATAAGAATCACGACAATGTATTTGGTTTTTAATAATTACATGCTGTTTCTACTGTTTGCTGTTGGAGAATTTCTCTGCTGAGTGTGCCTTTTGAATCATATTTGCTTGAATAAAGGAGCTAAAGGTTATGGATTGAAATGATCACACTTGTATGTTCTAGCCATAAAGACTCTTCAACAACATGCTCAATGCAAGTAATGAACGACATATGTACTTCAAAAAAGAAGCTTGCTTTTCTGTAACAAGTTTCTAAGTAGAGGAAATCCCTCTCTCAAACATCCAGTCATGAGGTAATCTGACTCAGCTGGTGTTTTATGAGGAAATGAAAGTTTCCACTTCCCTAATGGTACACCTCCTCATTTCATCATTTTTTAGTGTGGTACAGCAATGGTTCTTGAACACACCGTTGTCCTTAGCCTCGCCCCGTCTCCCTCTCTGCTCTGCTTCCTCCTCACCTGGAAACACTTTTCAATTAGCCATAAACGGAGCCAGATGCTGAGCCAGTCTGCCAGACTGTGGTCATATTTAATCCATCCACACATCCACTAGCTATACCATCGATCCCAGCTGATACTGGGTGAGAGGCGGAGTGCACCCTGTACAGATCATCGGTCTATCACAGGACTGATACAGCAAGACAGACCAAACATAGACCTACAGATAACTTTGATTCACCAATAAGCCTAGACCCAAACTACATGGGTTTGGACTGTGGGAATAATCCAGAGTACCTGGAGAAAACCTACGTAGGCATGGAAAGAACATTCAAACTCCACATAGAAAGGTCTCTGAGCACCATGTTTTATTTTCCTTTTGGTTTCAGGCAATCTTAATTTTTTCTTTGGAGATGGAACATTTTATGACGATATTTATATTTATATATGGTAGTTAAGTATTTATTGATTTTTTAAGTTCTTATTTTAGTTTGTTGTGTTTACTGTGCGTTTTCAGGTTTATCGTCGATAAAGCTTCAGTATCTCTTTTGCTGCTGGTCCTCATTCAGGTTTTGCTTAGCAAGAGTTGCCAAATATCCTGATAAAGTGTCCTGAGCAAACCCCAGAAAATTGTCACCATTGGTAAGGCGGCCATTTGGTAGTTATCGATTACCTCTGACCTCCAATTGGAGAAAATAGGCACCAAGACACACTATGGGAATAAGACGAGCCAATGGAGTCAATGTGAAGCTCTGGGCTGAGAAGTGCTGGATCCTGATGTTCACATGGATGACATTTTGACATATACACCCTAAACACTGTTGCAGACCAGTGTTTAAGGTGTCTGTGATATTCCTTGATGGCAGAGACTTCTTTCAGCAGGATATTGCACCCTATCATATTTGAGGAACATGACAAGGTGTTGCCCTGATTACCATGTTCCCTGATGTCAACGCAATGCAGAGGTGTTTTGGTAGGACGAAGGGGGTCCATACAATATTGAGTAATCGTTACATAAAAATGGTTCTGTTGATCTAACTTACGGAAAGCAAGTCAGAACATTATATTTAATTAATCAGAACATCTACACATGCTAATTTTCCACCTTAGTGGCACTGGTACTGGGACCAGTCACATCTGTTATAAAAATGTAACCTGGTGCTGCCATGACCCAAACTTGCCAAATGGCTAAAACAGACAATATTGCATCATTGTGCTTCATTTACACTGTGACACATTTAGTAGAATTTGACCCAGATTTTTTTTTAAAACAGGCTCAGTGACATCAGTGTTGAACTGATTATTATAAGACTGTTTTTACAGCTCTTTGATGGAATGTCTTTTTATTTCATACAGCCTGGAATTATTCATTTTGGCCTCTAGGCTTTTACATAGGCCTAGAGAAAGACTTTTATACTAGATCTATAAGTTTCAGATAATCACATAATTTAGACTTTGTGAGTTATAATAATTGAGTAAAAAAGTCATAATTACAGAAATAAATACTACATCATTTTAATTTTTTAAATTTTGAGTTTATATTGTGACACAGAATCATGGATTTCCAGTCTGTCCCATATTAGAAATTTAGAAATCTATCTATCTATCTATCTATTGTATTTTTATAGGAAACAGTCGACATACAGTAAATAATTGACCTCATCATCATCAGCCCACCTGCTCTGTAATCACGTGCAGCTGCAGGGTCACGTGGTGTGCTCGGCTTTAATACAGCTGCAGTCGCGGACTCGGACTGTACCGGTGCAGGAGCAGAGCGAAGGTGAGACCTCCTGCGACCTCCTCGACTCCGGCAGGTAGGAAGATTGACTCAGATAAATCCTCCTCCTTTCACTGTTGTCGAGAAATAATAACAAGACCGAAACTGTGTCCGTGCTGCTTTTAGTCCCCCCGATTTGGTGTAAAAATCCCGGCAGCGGAGTCATTGAAAGGCTTGAGTCCTTTAGAGTGTGTTATAGCGACTTTTAGCGTAAAGCACGAACTAGAAGAAGCCGTGGACCATCATCAGGAAGTGTTAAACCACCTATTTACTACTGTTCTGTCTCGTTGCTCTAAATAAAGTCTGTCTCATAAATGTCTCATTTGTGTCCCTGAACGCCTCATAGGAAAGTTACATACACTGAAGATTTAGTGTCTTAACTTCACATTGGTGTCACGCACAGGTGCACGTACGTCACATATCGGAAACGTTTAAGGTTTTGGTGATGCCCTTGTTATTGTCAGTATCACGCTGCCAAGTCAAAAATAGGTTGTTTAATTTGTCAGGAAATGGTTGAAATGAATACCTGAAGACTCAGTTCTGCTGGTCCTAAACTGACATGCAGAGACAGGGAAAGCTAGATTTGTCCTAAGCTTGTAAACAGGATTAACACCTCTTAACATCTCCTCACCACACACACACACACACACACACACACACACACACACACACAGAGTGTGTGTCATGAATAAGATCTGACTGTACTATGAATCACCAGGTACTGGGTGTTCTGTAACGCTGCACAAAAAGGACCTAAAAATGAAGCTTCGGCCTCATTCTTATTATGGAGGATGCCATTTATTGTTTTATTATGAAGCTGTATAGTGTCACACAATTAGTTCAATTGATTTCTGATGATGAGGAAGAAACACAGCTGATTGTTCAGAAATGAAAATGGAAGTACAACATCTTCTAGTGACGGCTTTCTGTGCTCTGTTTTTGTGTGTTGCGTTGAGCTGCAGTAATAAAACAGATGAAAGAAGACATTTGAGGATGTCGGCTTGGTCTGTGGGAAATGATAATGTGATAATGTGATGTCTTTCCAACTATTAATCATCTTTACCCATAAGGTTAAAAGCTTTTTCTCCAGAACAATCTCATAACTAGTGTAGTGAGTTACATGTGATAAGTCTTTTTTGACCCACATATTTTTTCTTCCTTTATACTTTTGTAAAGTTCCAACTTTATGTACTGTGTTTTGAGTATCTGTGACACAACAGAAAGATTTATACATCATCACTGCTTTAATCAGGGTTGATGTGCTGTAACAGCAGTTTTTATGAAGTGCTGTATGTGTTAAAACTCTTAATAGATGCTAGATGCTCTCTGGACAGTTCAATGAAGAGAGATCAACAGTGCTAACATTGCACCACTGTGTAGAAACCAAGTACTATACTGTATCAACATCAGAAATTGTTGGGAAGCAAATCTGATGCACAATAAAATACCCAATGACTGTTGACTGCATTGCTGTGAAACTTTGTTTTGACATCCATGGTCTCCAATGGATAAATCGTAGCTTTTCCCATATAGTAAATGACATAACATGATACCAATATACTAAATCTCTGTCTTCAACACCTGATGATTCAAAAAAAAAAAAAAATTCACACTTTTTTAAAAAAGATTTATTAGATTTTAGGGCACAGGATTGTGGTGAGATAGGTTATGTAAGCGATTTAGGGCTCTGACTGTAATTTTCACCAGTAGTATTTGTGCACATTGGAGGGTTTAGAAAGGTCTGTGGTGCATGGCACAGATTTGGAGGGAGGCTGAGGAGCACAGGTGAGGAGAGAAGCCCTAAGCACATCTGTTTTTTTCCGTTTGCTCCTTTACACCTGAAGTCCCCCTGGACTGGTGAGTTGTGGTGCTGGTTAGATTTCTGACTGAATATGCTGACATTGAGTTTTTATGTTGTTTTTTTGTTATTGAAAACATGCAATTTTGAGTGATTTAGTCTCTGAAAAGTAAAAAACATGTAAATTGCCATAATTTTCTTTAACAACTTAACACACACCGCAAATTTTGTTTGGAAAATTACTGAAACAACGACTCTTATAACTAAGTAGTTTCCAGTGAATTTTATGTCAATCAGCAAACCTTTTTAGCCCTGGTATGGTATCTGCGATTATTGCAATTATTACTGCAATGTCATTTTTTATTCTACAGTAGGGCTGTTTTGCATGCCACCTTGCATGCCACCCTTTTTATGAGAGATGGGTGAATAAAGGGTGGATATTGATATGGATAAATGAAATTGTCTCTATATGTCAGACTGGTGATCTGTCCAGGTTGTACCATGTCTCTTGCCCAATGTCAGATTGGCTCTCACCTCCCACAACCATATGTAGCGATAATGGATGGACGGACTATGTGACAAATTCTATGAAATAACATGTAAAATCAGTGAAATGACCTGATGCAATGTTTGTTTTTTTAAGGCTAATCCAGATCATTAAATTCCTGACTGATCATAGATACTGATGTAAAAGTCCTGTCCTGTTTTTTCATTTTATGCTTAAGCAGAGTTGTAGCCACTACAACTGTTGTCATCTGATATGAGTTGATTATCTATACCAGACAGTAGAAATACAATCTGTCCAGGATGTGATGCATATTGTATATATTTTGTTTGTTGGTTTATGTTCTTGCTATATCCTTTTTTGTATTTACAGCTGTTTTAATGTTATTTTTAGCACATGGAGTTTTTTTATGGCATCCTTTAAATTAATCAGTATTTAGCTGGTGCAGCTGCTGCCAATCATGGAAACTGAATCGTATCAAAGTCCATCGAGCTGGTTTGAAGCTCTGATTTTGTTGGTGTAAATCATTGTAGTAAATAATGTAACACACATCTACATCAGTGGCAGACCACAAAAAGTCCTTTTCTAGTGGTGAACAAAACACCATTGGAAATGATATTTTGTTCTCTGAGCCAAGGTGAGATTGGATCAGAGAACATCTGGCACATTCAAGATTGAGGGAAGTCTGGGAATTGAAGGATCCTTCAGTTTTAGTGGGTGATGGTGTAATGGTGTAAATAGTGTTTCAGATGTGGCTGCTATGTGACTTCAGATCATGAGTTGTTTTAGACATAAACAGTGCAGTAATCCAGCATAGAAGTGTCATGTTATACACGTGTATGGAGGAGACACTAAACAATTGTGAAAAACAAGGTTGACAGGGATCAAGTTTATCCAGATATGTCTCAACAGTGATCTTACCTGCACTGTAGCATAGTTGGCTATAATATTTACTGAGGATTAAGATGACTGGTGATCCGTCCAAGGTCTACCTTGTCTCTCGCCCAATGTCAGCTGAGAGTGGTTACCTGCGACCCTGGATGTTCCAGGATGAGCAGTAGATGATGGATGATTGGATGGAGTAAACGGAGGGTCAGATGCAAAAATTTTTGTCTTTTTGAAATTTTGCAGGGCCTTTGTTTTGTTTGGTTACATTTTAATTCAAGCACTTAAGAGTTTTGGAATGAGTCAGTGACTTTTAAGAAAGGAGAGTGACAGTGAGGTAGGGATATTTATTTATCATTACAACATGAGGCATTCTGTCTTACTTTGTGCAGACCCCATGATTTTTCTTGGTGCTTCTACTTTCCCAGATATGTTTTATGGTGATTTTAATTATTAGAATCTAGCAATGAACATGCAGAAAATAATACATACATGGAGGAACTAGAAAATGTAAACATTTAGCTATCACAAATAAAGAGCTTTTTTTAAAAAAAAAAACATTTTATGAAAATGTTTAATTAATTTATCATCATGAAAGACTGTAGAACAGACTTAATCTAAAATCAAATCTTGGTGTGACTGCTCGCAGTGAAAACACAGTTCATTAACACTGCAAATTTTTTGTTTCTAAAATTAACACTGAATAATGTCACTTAATTTGTAGTTTAGGCCATATTCTTTTGTTATATTTGTGGGCTCCTATTTTCAGTTTTTAGTAGAAGCTGCTTACAGGTCCAAGTCCTTCTCAGTGGGTTTAGTACTTCAGAAGCATGGTGCACAATACAGGGTAAAGCTTTGAACTTTGACCCCCGATTGGTCTTTAGTGTTTGTTCTTTATGAACAGAAATACATGTTATTCCTTGTGCTCTGGTCTGCAGCAGCCTTGTTGCAGCAATCAAGGGCCTAGTTAAGCTCATGATCAGCTCAAGACTTATGACTAAAATGGGACAGAGTCGATGTGTTTAGGGACCAGTTTGCATTCCCTATTCTCAACATCAGGAGCCTTAACTAGAAGGACAGTGGCCTAGTAAGATGCAGAAACGTAGTGTGTGGTTTGATTCTATTAGTAATCCAGGCATGCTAAACTTATTTTAGAAAGTAATTGCTTTTTTTTTTTTAAATATGCACATATGTTAATTAACAAAAGTGGCTTTGGCTGACAGGTGGACACAATGAACTACGTGGGGCAGCTAGCAGGCCAGGTGCTGGTAACAGTGAAGGAGCTGTATAAGGGGATCAATCAGGCCACTCTGTCAGGCTGTATTGATGTGATTGTGGTCCGACAACCTGATGGGACATTCCAGTGCTCCCCTTTCCACGTCCGCTTTGGAAAACTGGGGGTGCTACGCTCCAGGGAGAAAGTGGTGAGTGTCTGCATTGCTTGAAGGGAAATAATTACACTTCTTCTATTATCAGCATGTGCAGTTATTTGATTGCACTCTCTTTTTATGAACAAGTTATTGTTCGCAACATATTGTGAGCAAACATTTCCATACAAATCTGGTATTTTGTTGATTATGGAAGATTAAACTTTAATGCAATAGCAGCATATTGTTACATTTAACTTCTCATATTAAATGAATCCTGGTTTTGACTCCTTAAAGTATTTAGTGATTTAGTCATTTTACAGTGTAATGTCATGGAGCTGGTCAGTCGATTTTCTGTTTTGTTAATTATTCCCTGATCATTACAAATTAAAATCCATGCCGCTCTCTGCTTTTCAAATGAGCAGATTTCCACCTTCCAAAATTGCAAAGATTCATTCAAGAAAAGCACCATAAGGAAGAGTCTTATGTTACACATGTACAGAAGAGTCAGACAGTGCACGAAATAGTCTACAGGGAAGATTGTTCTTCTGTTAAAAAAAAAAAAAAGGTGTCAGTGCTGAGAAACCAGGCACAAATGTGAGTGGAGGTTGTTTCTTTTCTTAACCTTTCTGATGACTTACCGATGTAAGAAGTGTCAATGTGGCAGAGTTCACAGCTTTTTTAATTAAGCTGTTAAAGAAAAGAAAAGTTTCAACAACTTTATTCAAACCATGCAATCCAGTTGTGACTCAAAGCTAAAGTCAAATATGCAGCAAGCCTGTTTTTTTATGAACTGAACTACAGTTCTGCAGGTATTCCTTGGCACACTTTTTATCTGTGAGTCACACTGTAGACATACATATGTTACTTTCCTGTACTAAATAAATATCATCTATGTGCACTGAGACCGACTTAGACCATACTGACCTCTTACACAGCACACTAGTGTGCTGCTGTGCATGTTACAGAAATGTGATGTTTGTGCAGATCGATATAGAAATTAATGGGGAACCTGTGGACCTGCACATGAAGCTTGGAGACAATGGAGAGGCATTTTTTGTCCAGGAGACAGAGCAGCAAAATGTGAGTTTTTTTATGTTGAATTTCAGTGTGTTCACAAATAGCACATGTTGGATTTCAGTGAAAATTGATCTTGTTTCCTCAGCCACTCCTTGAGATGTTTTTTTTTTTCCTTGTATATCAACACAGGAGATTGTGCCAGCACACCTTGTCACTTCACCCATACCCACAGCAGAGACTCTGTTCAGGAGCAGAGAGCTCGGATGTGAAGGATCAGTGGCAGAAAGCACTCAGCCTCTCAGTTCAGAAAACCTGGCCTCTGAAAACCAGTTGAGCTTCTTAGCCGGGAAGAAGAAGAAGAGACGCAGGAGGAAGCACAAGGCCGATCAACGCAAGGAAGAGAAAACAACACCTGCAGGTGGGGAGCTGGAGTTGGGTGACCTTACTTCAGATGAGGAGACACACAGTGGACAGTGAGTAGACATGCTTACTTTCAAGGCAGATTTTTTAAGTGTGATGTTTTTAGTATTTCATGTACTCATACCATTTTCACTCTCTATGAGGAGCAATATGAACGACTGGGAACATTCCCCACTCACCGCCTTCGACTGGGACAGTTACCCCTTCTCTGATGGAGAGTGGTCACACTGCACCACGTACGACTCTCTTAAATATTTACATAGTTCAAAGAAGCAGAGACATAATTTACAGTTTGCTTTATCAAGACAGGCATCAATGCAGCACATAAATCCCACAGGATCATTACAGCTGGCTCAGAGGAAATGTGTTTTTTGCCTTCAGCAGGGAGAGGTCCATGTCACCCAGAAGTGACTCAGAGCTGATGGTGAAGCCAGCGGAGAGCATGCTCAGGGCCGAGTCCCACATACAGTGGACTTGGGGAGGCTTTCCAGAGACCACCATGGTAGGATTAATATCTAGACTTACAGATTCTGGTTGAAACTTGTACATACATTTAAGCATTGTCTTGTGCTGTACTGTCTTGTGTCCAGGTCAACAAAATGGACAAATCAGAGCCAAAGCTGTTGACCATCACTCCCTCAGAGAACACACATTTTAGAGTTATCTTAAGCTCTGAGGGGGAAGAATCATGTAAAGGAAAGGGATCCCCAGATCCTGTTTGCGGTATTGTTAAACCTGAGCCTCGGACCATCAAACCTGATCAGTGCATCTGCAAACCACAGTCCCTTGAAGATTCGTCACAAGGTGCAAACACTACCGAGCACAAGGCAGAGTTTTGCAGTGTAATGTCCAGCAGTTTTACCTCTGAGCAATGTCACCGTAACTGTGAACTCAACACAAAAACCATGCGTAAAGCCAGGTGGACGTCTACACCACCCAGTCGTAGAGACAGCGGCTCTGCTGCCAGTGGAGGCAGTAATGTGGCAGCATCGGCTGATCCTGATACAAGAGGTTCCCCCAAAGCCATAGACAACCCCATTGAGAGGAGAGGTAACATGACATTTATATTTCACTCTAAACATCTGCTTTATTGATATTGTAAGCTGTGGTCTATACTGAAAGGAACATGTGCTTTTTAAAAATTGTCTGAATATAAAAAGGATGTTTAAAAAAAAGAACTTTAGGAGAAGTGTCATAAACTGATTGAAAAACTGGAGGCTAGAAAGTTCTTTCTCAGTTTCTGATGTTGTCATGATTATTGGTTTCTATGCAGTGGTGCGGTGGTTTGCACTGTTGCATCACAGCAAAGAGACTCAGGGTTTGAATCCACTTTGACCCCAGGCCATTTCTATGTGGAGTTTTCATGTTCTCACTTTCTCTACTCCGGTTTCCTCCCACAGCCCAAAGACATGCAGGTTGGGGTTAAGTTAATTGGTGGCTCTGAATTGGCCATAGACTTGAGTGTGAGTGTTTGTCTCTCTCTGCATCTCAGATTGTATGAAAATTGATTACCTTGCTATTTTTTAAAAAGCAGGGTATTTAAAAAGAGGAAACTGCAGCACCCTCCCCTTAATATCTGGAAGTAATACAGTACAAATATTGCAAACACAAAATGGTACAAAAAAAGAATACAGCTAATATACAGTTCCCTTTTTTTTTTTTATAAAAGATACTGAATGAATGCTGTGTATTACACAATAAGATTCAACTAACAAATCTAGTATGAGAAAGGGTTAAAATATGTTATGTAGACTTTTCTCTGTGTTAGTAAGTCTACACCCAGTCAGTGAACACTGACAGGAAGGATGTGGTTTTTGTTTAGGCCTGTGTTTGAATTCTGTGATTGGGGCTGCTGTGCGTTCACTTGCAGATGTTAAAATAAAAGGAAGTGAAAAAACAAAATGAGGCCAGTGATTTCTCAGCAGACTTCTCTTCTTTTCATTAAGGTGTGAGAAAGAGGAGTCAGCATCAGGGACCTGAAGATATTTATCTGGATGACCTGAATGTACTCCAGCCTGATGTTGTTGCCCGATACTTCCCAAAAAGGTACAAGCTTCAGAGCCCATAGAAACTGAACTCATATTTCCCCTTCTGACAGTTTCACAAGTTTGGATTATACATTTATATGTAGGTCCATGAATGTGACAAAGACCTCAGGCATCCAGTAATGGACAGCTCTATTAAACCACTGAAGAAGTGATGATTATGGCCTTCACTGTTGGCACAATTAAAAATGCCTGCAACTATTTATACAACTCTGTGATTCTAGTGTGTAAAAATGTGTGTGTGTGTGTTTGTTTCAGTGAGTCTGAGCAAGTTCCTAAACACTGGGTGGAGATGGGACGGTGCTCTGTGTCCCAGTCGCCTCAGTCTGTTGGCAGTGCAGCAGCTGACAGCGGCACAGAGTGTTTGTATGACTCTGTTAGCGACCTGCCAGACGTCACACTGTCACTGTGTGGAGGCATTGGTGAGATTTCTAAAGGTAATTAATAATCTCTCTAGAGATGTCCCAATCAATCCTGCGTTGAGTCATTTAATATTGAGTATCTTCTGATCTGGTTTCCTAATCTGCTACTTGTATTTCCCTGGTACCGATATTTGAGATCTTATTGGGACATCGCTATTTATCACATAGGTGTACTATGAACTGAAGCACCACTGATAAATGTCTTTTTATCTTTGTACTGGAATTCTGGGATTTTTTCTTCATTTATTTAGGCTATAGTTTAACATTTTTCTACCCTTATCTTTAAATTCTTATTTTTCACATCTGTGATTTATTGCAACCACACCGCATTGAGTTTCACGCCTCACATTACTTGTGACAAATAAATACACCTTTAAATGCTTTCAGCTTTTGTTTATGACAATAAAATATTAGATGGATTAAATCTGACTCTCCTACTTCATAATTCCTGCATATGGATATTGTACATATAGAAATGGGTAATCAGCATACTACATATAATCTTTTTTTTTTTTGTTAAATTGATTCCAGAAAAATTCACGGAGCACATCATCACCTACAATGAATTTGCAGAGAATCCAGGGATTATCGATAATCCCAATTTGGTGGTTAGAATTGCAAATAGGTAAGTCATCGTACTCCATGACGGGTGCACTCTTTCCTTAGCTTTACAAATGATTAATTAATAGTTAGTTAGAGCAAAAATCTCATTTTCTCCAGGTATTACAACTGGACGCTGGCAGCACCGTTCATACTCAGTATGCAAGCTTTTCAAAAGAACTTGCCAAAGGTATTCACTTGGTCTAGTGTGTTTTTAGGTAACTGTTTGATCTTTTACTCTGTCTGTATATTATGTCTATTTGCAAATGAATCAATTATTTGTATGGCAGGCTACAGAGGAGGCCTGGGTTCAAGAGAAAATGCCAAAAAAGTCTGGACGCTGGTGGTTCTGGAGAAAAAGCAGCGTGAAGCAGGTACTGAATGTGTGACTGCGAATCTCTTACTGTCTGAGTCAGTTTGCATTGTAAATGAACCGGTTGCCAAAATATGTTGGTAACATCTACCTGTTTTGTATTATTATGTAAAGACTTGGTTATGAAACAGCCTTTTACATCATTACTTTTATTGTACATTGGTTTTGACGTCTTGTGAAGGTGTCTAATAATATTCCCTTCTTTCCTCAGTCATCATTCGAGGCCATGTTAGAGAGACAAGAGGCCCTGACCAGTGAGAGCCCTGCCCTTCACCAGGCCCCAGAAACACAGTGAGTCAGCAACAAAGCTCTGGCTTCCTCACAACACTGCAGTCACACACCAACATGAGCAGTGTTGTGTAAACATGTCTTACAGAGGACGGATTAGCATGTCAGTCAGCAAGCAGTGCTGTCAAATCATCACCACATCCTGAAATATCCAGGATAAATACTTAAAATTTAAATCAATATCATTTCAACCATGTTGGGAGATTCAGGTTTTAGCGTTGTGGTGAAGATGGTGCAGCCAATTTTTATGTAAAATCACGAGTAGAAAAACAAAACGTGCTGCATATTTACTGTTAAACAAACAGATGGGGACGTCTGCTGCCCTCTGGTGACTATAAACATTATGTTGTTATAAATACTTTTTTTAATGCACTGCCTTGTTATTGTGTTTATCTGCAAGTTGGCTCAACTCTTTCCTGTTGAAATACAGTTTGTTTGTCTTAACAGCCGATTGTTTGTTGGTCTTCCTCCTTCAGACTGTATTTTCTCTTGTAGGCAGAAATCATCGGAGTGGTCTAGTGATGACGAAACCAAAGAGCTCAACACTGTGGCGCCTGATCAGACATCTAAGCCTTTGCAGACCCAGGGCTTGGCATCTGTGCCTTTCCAGTCTTACAAGAAGTCCCTCCGCCTGTCATCTGAGCAGATAGTAAGACAAGTGTTAACTAATACTATAGGTAATAATGTAGAGTGACTATAATTACACAAAAACTGAAATTGTCTCGTTGGTTGGAATATTGTAAAATATAATTTTGTCTACAAAATAGCAGCACCACTCTAAAACAACCAAGAGTGAAATCTCGATTCGTTTTTTTTTTAAGATCGGACACATCATTAACACAGTCCCGTAGTGCACACATGTAAATATGGACAAAGAAACAGTAGGTGGAGAGGCAGCATGTAGCCTGTTGACCTTCACAGGTTCCTCTGTATAGCATGTATATTGTTGATATAAATGACACCAAGAAATTAAATCATATTTTACCTGCTAGTGCCAAGATTAGGAGAAGCCTTGTCAGGTCATCGTCATGTCAACTGGTTCAGGTTTTACTCTACCAGTGAGAGTGCATGAGAGTGAAATGTCTGCATGACTAAAGCTTCACTCCACTTGCAGGCCAGGCTGAAACTAAGAGAGGGGCCTAATGACGTCACCTTCAGCATAACCACCCAGTACCAGGGGACCTGCCGCTGTGAGGGCACTATCTACCTGTGGAACTGTGACGACAAGATTATAATCTCTGACATTGATGGCACCATCACCAAGTATGGGAAAGTCTAAACATTTCTAACTCTTACATTTGTTTATTCTCTGGCAATGATAATAATGTGCTATTCTCTACTGGAGCTTTACCTTAAAATCTGTCAGACACTATTTGAAATTAGGTTTGTTAAATCATTGGATTCAATCCTTTGGATCATGTCGGACACACCTGTGGTATTTACTACCCTTTTTTCACAGATCAGATGTGTTTGGTCACATTCTGCCTCAGCTTGGTAAAGACTGGACTCATCAAGGAATCGCTAAGCTTTACCACTCAGTGCATGAGTAAGCCTAAAGTCACCATTACCACCATGTTGTTGTTGGCATACAAATTCAATAAATGGTGATGTGGGTTCAGTGGCATGAAAGATCTAATCCAACAAACATTGGCCCACTTTAGGAATGGCTACAAGTTTCTGTACTGTTCAGCCCGAGCAATCGGCATGGCTGACATGACGCGGGGATATTTGCACTGGGTGAACGACAGAGGGACCCTCCTCCCTCAAGGACCCCTCATGCTCTCCCCAAGTAGCCTCTTCTCTGCTTTTCACAGGTGAGAAATAATTTCCAGTTTCTGAAGCTCTGATGGTTTCAGTGCACAGAGTTATTTCTTGAGCTTAAATTCATCACAAAATTTAAAATAAATACATTCAACCTCTGTTGGCACTAAAGCAGCACTGACAGAGCACTGGCTCAAATGCCCTTTTTAAATATTAATCTTCCAAAAAAATCAGTGGAGATAAAGAAAAAATATTATTTCATCACTATGCAATAGATCTTTCTTTGTCTTTTTGCTAGTTTTGTTTGAATTAAACATGTTTCAACAATGGACATGCCATTTGTCATGCCGGAGCATAGGGGAGCAAGTAAAACCTGGATTTTATTGAACAAATATTGCTTAAAATCAGTTTAGTGAAGCGTTAGTATTGACTCATCCCAATCAATAACCTTATCAGTACAATATTTTTTAGTATCTAACATGATTTGCCTGAACACTTAACCCCTTTGTTAGTACAGCGCATGCTGACACATCACTGACACGTGACTCAACAGCTTTGCTGAGACTGATTCTGTGATACACCTGGTTCTTCCAGGTTGTGCTCTCTCTTTGTCCTCTCCCTCTCCGTCCTTCTCTCTCCCTCTTTGTACTGACAATCACATACAAACTTATTGTAATCAACCTTTAAATAAATTAAGCAAACAAAGTAGGCCTATTTATGAGTTAAAAGAGGTTGTATGTCCATCTGTGCGGGACGAAAGATATTTCTAATGGGTCTCAGTTTGTTTTTCCACTACTATCAAAATTTGTAGTATTAGGCTATATATGCTTCAGTTTGATTTATTCACATTTCAGTGAAAAAAAAAAAATCAATCAACAATCAAAGTCTAAAGTCTGTGGTATGTGACTTGGATACTCCAAGTAAGATGTGCAGTATTCAGGACAGAAGTGTGAAAATGTTCATCTGGTGATCGCCACAGTTGCAAATTTGTCTAAGATCGTTTTAAAGCAGGCAGCTCTGGAGCCAGCAGAAGGTCAGAGAATAAGTCTGTAATCCATTTGTATGTATCTTGTTAGAGAGGTCATAGAAAAAAAGCCTGAGAAGTTTAAGATCGAATGCCTCACAGACATCAAGAACCTGTTCCCCCCAAACACACATCCCTTCTATGCAGCCTTTGGAAACAGAGCAAGTGTAAGTAATAATATTTTTGTTGCTCTATCATTTTATGTTTGAGGTTTTTCTTCAAAACTTCATATTTTTGTAAAATAATGAGGTTTAGTCTAATGATCAGTTAGATACAAATGATCCATATATTCTTTTTTGTCATTGTTTAAAGGACGTCTTTGCTTACAAACAAGTGGGTGTGCCTATGTGTCGGATATTCACAGTGAATCCCAAAGGGGAGCTGATCCTCGAACAAGCCAAATGCAATAAAACATCGTATGTATTGAACCATCACTGCAGATAATGTTTTCCTGTCAGCTGTTTCTCTCACACAAATGTTTATTGATATGGTTCATTTTTTTTTCTTAATACTACAGTTACAGCCGGCTGAGTGAGCTGGTGGAGCATGTTTTTCCTTTACGAACTTCGCAGCATGCTGCCACCTTCAGCTGCTCGGAGTTCAGCTCCTTCTGTTACTGGAGACAGCCGATCACTGAGGTGTGTTTTGATGAGCTGGTTTAATTTCTTGAAATCAACTTAACTCAGAGCAGTAACTTGACTGAATGCACTGGTTTATTACTGATAAGTCTTAGTCACTGTCAACTTTGTAGGCAACTGGAATGGAATGGAAGTTTTATATTATCTTCCAATTTAGTGAAAACATTTTATAAATATTTTTAGTGCAACATCATCTTGTCACTCAGGGATTGTTTCCCTTGTGCACTTTGAGAGTTTTCTTTGTGTTTGAGCTGCACTGTTGATACATGTATGTGAAGGCTCTGTCAGATTTGGCATATTTATGTGAACAGTATGGATTTAGGAATTGTTCTTAATATCTGCACACTTTTTATTACAGTACTTGTGAAGGCAAATACTTCTAAGCAAGCGCTTTTTTTAGGAGATGGAGGTACAATCATTGCACATGGTGTATTTTGAGAAACTGTAGTTGTCCCTTTTATGGTCTTATTTGCTCTATATTCGTGTTGTTTACTGAATTTGTTCAAGAAATATGCACTGTGTATGTTAAAGAAAAAATGGAAAAGTAATGTGTGGCTCACAGGCAATAATTGCAATACACTTGGGGAAAAGAGCACTTTTTCAAAAATAGATACTGCTGCTTAGTAGGTCTTAAAATGTTTCAGAAATATTTAGTTAGACTTAGAACTGTTTGGAATTTAATCTTTTATGTCTTACCAAATCACAAAAAAAAAATATTATTGCTATGCCTCCTTTTATTTTTCTTTACAAACTCAGCAACATCTGTCAGTAAAATGTAATATACTTTCTATGAAAGTGATAAACTTTGTATGAAGACAACAGGGTTTTCCTACTTTTGTGGCATTTTCAATAAATAACCTGCTGCAACTTTCTGTAGTTTGTTGTGTTGACATTATGACACAACAATGTGAGTACAAAATGTTGGAGATAAATTGAGATATATCAATGGTTAAATATACTACACAAACTGTAGGCGATGCGATGGAACAACAAAAACTTATTTTGAAGATGACAATTTTAGCACCAACAGAGAAGAGTCTGTCACTGTCATTTGCTACAGTTAGGACCAATAGTCAATATCAAAGAACATCCGCAATAATGAAAACTAGTATGAAGGAAACAGTTTCTGTGGAAAGAAAACACTGATTTCTGCCCAAATCCAAAATGTAGGCCTGTAATACATTACTATCAGCCATCACTACATGGTGTAGGTACAAGAACCTCAGATTAATGTACTGGACAACAATTATTATTCAGGCAAAATGTGTAGATCTAGGTAAAAAAAAAAGTTATATATAAAAAAATGCTATATAAACACACTATATATTAATACTCTATTATTGGGAGACTATCGCACATTTCTTTGTTTTGTTGTTTGCTTTCTGGCAAATATTTCCCTCCACTTATAATACAGTTTTTTGCCTATGTCTGTCCCCAATAATGTACATCATACTCCACTTATGGCTAATACATGTATAAGGCATGTGTCATTCAAAAGAAACTAGGCTACCGTTTTGACGGGGTCGAGTATAGCAGCACAGCACTAAAAGACGACAGGATCTCAGAAGAGGCTGAGATGGCGAGCTTTCCGGCTGTCATTACGAGTCCTACTTGGTCTCCTTGTCTCAGGGAGAGAACCAGGCTCAGTGAGGTTGAACTGCTGCAGTTACACTGATCATGTGATGTCAGTGCTGCCGCTCCTGACAAGAAACCCGCTGAATTCAGCCTCTGGATGCTGCGGTTGGACACTGAGAGGATCGCCTCCACCCTCTCACCTCGCTGGGCTGTGAGCACAGCGGTTACCATGTAGCGACCATCTGCAGGAGCTGTAAAAATACCTGCGAAGTCAGGAAGACACAGATTAAGTGTCAAGATTAAGACCAATCACAGTGAGGGGTTTTACTAAAATGTCTTGTAGTGTACAAAATGTATAATCTAAAGTTAGTTACAACACAATGACCATTTTCACTTTTTATCTAGTACCATCATTAGATCAGTATTCTTCCAGACCTTTATCAGTAAATACTTTTTACATTCCCATTAGACTCAGCTGTAACTATGTTTAAGGATAGGAAAAAACCTGCACCCTAACATAATGGACCAATTGGTGACAAGAATAAACATTGAACCCATTATATCATGTAATCATGTTAATATGCTGAGGTTAGCATTTAGCTGCTGTAACTAGGTACAGCATCAAACATCTATAAACTGAACATCTATTAAATTCAACCACTAGGGTTGCACAGGAAATCCCAGCTGACCCTGGGTGAGAGGTGGAGGATAATACAGGTGTATGTGTCAGGTGTTATTTAGACTGTAGTAGTACAGTATTTACCTGTGTGAGGGTTATAGTGTTGTCCATCATTAACCAACACTTTGTTGAATATAATGATTCCAGCTTCTCCTTGGAATGGAGCAAGAGTCAGACCAGCAGAGAATGAGACTTTTTCACCTGAACACAGTGTAGGGAAACATCACATGGTGGGAAACATTAGAGTATCAGAGCTACAACCTGCATCATGATGAATAAATTCTGACCTGAAGCCATGACAGGTTTCTGTGGTGAAGGTCCGTGGGGCAGGCTCACATCTGCCGCCCAAAAGAGAAAATAGGGTTAACCTTTGATGATTTGCTATAATTCAGCACAAACAGATATATTTACCTGAAGTAAGAGGCATACTGGTCTTTATCGAGTCAGTAGATTTGACTGGAGAAGCTGTGAAAGAAAACAAAAAGGTGAAACGTGAAATGATGCTATCATACAGCTCACAGCAGACAGCAACCACAGAGCTGTAACCATGTTTCACCTGGAGCCCCAGCAAAGCCTTGAACAGGCATCATACTGCCGTCAGTCCCCTTGGGCAACTTGGATGAAGTCATCTTGCCGGGAGGACCGGCCTCTCCAGTCTCCATCACAGGGGGCTGAGGAAGGAATGTGTCCAAGGGGCTAATCGGCACTGTGATGCTCACGCTCGAACCCTGAGAAAGTCCTGGGTCCTCCACTCCAGCCTGAACAGCTGCACAAGACAAATACCGAGTGAGTGACTGCGCGGAGGTTGCAGGTCAGACAGATACAGATGCAGGGCCAGATGTTTGGAGGTTAACTGTGTTTACAAACCATCTGGTTTCATAGTGACACTTAAACTTTACCTGTCATTCTGTAAGAAATATCTCCACCATAAAACCAGTCAAAACCCTATAAATCATGTGCAGAGGAGCCATATGGCTCCCAGTTTTTTTTTAGGCACTCAACCTCCTGAGAGATCACTACATCTTGACATTTTGTAAACAACCTTAAATGGAAAAATATTCTGAAGAGTGATCAAAAACAAATGCAGGCCTTACACTGTATGGTCCAAAAACTTTGAATCAATTTAAATAATACCTTTCTGCACCATCTTAGCAGAAACTTAAAATCAAGCCTGACACTATTTACTGGAGAGACTTTTCCGTTTATTTAAGTTATACTGGCGTGTACTCCACATGTCGTGACATTTGAAATTGAGATATTCTTTCAACATGTTTAAAATTTTGGCACTGTTGTCTCTGCACCAACAGATTTTGACAAACCTGCAATGGTGTTTATGTTTATGGTCAGACCACTGTCGACTCTTGTTAACAGCCAAACAGTGAGTGATCATGTGAGCCTGTAATTAGGGACATAAATAAAGAAAATGACAGACCACTGCCCTATCTCCCATTCTTGAGAACCTCAATGTTGTTCTGGCTTCAGAGCATCACATCCACTGTGGTTACACATGTTGCAGCTTTTTAGATCTGATCATAAAGGTCAGATTTTGAGGTTTCGTCAAGTGTCACAAACGGTAGATGGGCTGAATATGGAGTTTATCAATTAATCAAGTCTGGTGGCTTGGGGTCACATAGTCAGTGTTACTCTCTGGTCTACAACGAGTCAAAAAACACCAACTCTGCTGCTTGTTTTAAAACAAGCACATAAAAGGCATACCAGCAGCATACCAAGTCCCAGCCACATGTTCAGTCACCAGACAGCCTGTCCCCTCACCTCTGGCAAAAGGCTCATTCAATATAGAAGTCATAGAAGTCTGCCTATTAAACACAACATGTGGAGAGGAGCTGGTGTGTGACTGTTAAATTGCACAGGGGGGTAAGTCTCTGTATATATACAGACACATGTGCATTGGATTTACTGGATGACATTTGTTAGTCATGTCGCTCCTCATATAATGCGAGGTATGTGCTCCAGAGAGAGAGAGAGGGCTTTGATGGGAGCCATTCAAAACTGATTTCAGACCACAAGGATGAAAGAGCTGAACGCAGGATATTCAGTACGTATGCAAATGTTTATCATAATGAAAAAGATCAGCTGTAAACAAACACAGCTGGATTTGCTGTCGACCATAAATTCGCATTCTTCCACCAAGCAGCATTGTAACTGGGCTCTCAAAGAGTTTGACGCAGGAGTCAATAAACCCAGCTTCATAATTTGGTGCTCAAAGCACGCCTTGAGAGAAAGATTGTTTTTTCTTTACGTCAGATAATTTAACACCTACTGGGGAACAGGGCTGACGGTGTTATTGTTCCTCAGGGCTTTCTGTCAGTTCCCACCTTGTTTTTGGTTCATGGGGTTATCGTGATTGACCACTGACCACTGTGTTACCATATGAGTCACCTTATCTGTCGCAGGTCATCGCTACCAACGTCACTACTGTGCCTTCTCAGAAGCAGGAAAGCCTGCTTATCTCAGAAGGTTTCCATAAAAGAGCTCTACTACACTGCTTTAAGTGAGCTGAGGCCATGATGGGATGGATGTGCTTCACAAGTGTCAAAACATTAGATAATACATACATTTTTCACATGCAAACTAAGGAAACGTCACTTTGTAGTATAAAGCTTCACCTATGTTGCACAATGTACACCACAAAATTCACATAATGAAAGATACAGTTACCATGTGGACACTTATCTGCTCTTGTTAATATCTTACGATCCATATATTAGGAGTCTGTCAAAAAACATTAACCACTGAAAAGTGTAATGAAAGTTTCATTTTAAAAAAAAAAAGATATATCTCTCTCTGTCTTTCCTGGCTGTGTTTTTTAAAGTTCACAACCATATGACATCACAGTCATACAGTTGACTGACAAATGGCCTCTGGGACTGTGGTGCAGCTTTGAGCGTTCACACTGCTGATTTCAACATAAAGGAACTCGGCCACAGAAGTCACAGAAAACTGCAGCTGGAAGAGAGAGGAGTAAAAACGTGACAGCACTGAAGAGGCTGCATGGAAAAGGAGGGATATGAACGTCCACCCAGCAGCACCTAATCTAAAGACACTGAAACTCTTGGCTCGGAAATAAAGACGAAAAATAAAGATGCCCTGTGAATGGATTACTGATAAACTGTGCGTACAGCTCTCTGAAGTGCACTCCACCAAGCAACTTTTTCCAGACTCTTCAGATAAGCAGAGACAGAGACAATAGGATGATGTAGCTGGCAGAACGATGGCAAACAGAAAGCTAAACTCTGTGAGGGCTTTCAAATCTCTAAGAGTCAGTGGAAATCATGAACAAGCTTCCAATGACACAGTGAAAAATTAAATGCCACTGAAAACTAGCTGGGCCCCAGAGGCAGAAACTTGACTTGTAAACATTATGGGTGTGTTTCTAGTTCACATTTCCAACTGTGAGACTCAGTGAAGTCCAGCTGTGTATCAACAGTGCTGCTAATGAGCAGACTCATACTAGAAGTAAGGAACATATGCACTCATTTGAAAGTCTGTGCTCTCAAATGTGCTTACAACAACAAAGCAACAAAGTTTTATAATGAAATCCAGCAGAAAATATAAATAGTAACAGGCCCACAAGACCTTAAGCTACGAGAACAATATGATCCTGACATAAAAGCAATACAAACATTTGACAGAAGTAAGACACAGACTGAAACACACACACACACACACACACACACACACACACACACACACACACACACACACACACACACACACAGTTGTGTCCCACTATAATTTTGAGGAAACTCACGGATATATTGCATTTCCTAACCCCTTACCGCAGATTAAATATCTAATCCTAATTGTTACCCTAACACCAAGTATCAAACCTCAAACACTCCTTTGAAATTGTGACAACCGGCTAAAATGACCTCATAATGTCAAAATGTTCTCACAGCGATGCTACCGAACAAAAGTTTGCCCACACAATGTAATAAACACCCCCCTGCACACATAAACACACATGCAAATGCCCTTTTGGAGGCAGAAACAGTGAGCAATATTTCTTTAAGCCAAAGTATTGCTCAACACAAGTGGGGTCCATTAAAACAAGCATGTGTCTTCAATAAACCCTGCCTCCTTTCACTGAGAACATTGTTAAATAAAAATCCAACTTCCTCTCACTTAAAGACTGAAACACACTTTAATACAGCAGCCACTCCAATAACCCAGAAGATCTAAAAGGTCAAGAGATACTACAGCTGCTTGACTGGTATTTCTTCTTTCCACAAGTGGAGAATAAATCAAATGGAGCCTGATATTAAACTGAAAAGTGATTAAAAGGTAAACTTGATAACTTAAGCTGAAAGGTGGCATTTACAGGTTAATAGTAAATGATAAATCAGAGTGTAGCACAAGAACAGTTATGGCCAATGATTGTAGCCGGTAATGTCCATTACACATAAGCAGCTTTACCTAATAACAGCACTGACAACATCAAACAAACAAACAAATAAATAATCTGTGGTGGCAGCAGCAGAGTTCACAAGAGCCTGACCAATCATATTACTCAGCCTGTGCAAATCCATCGGATGTCCGACCTGCCTGTCAACCTGCTTCCTACTGAAGCATATTTGGCCCTTACACTCAATCTTGGAACCAAGAGTCTCCCACAAGAGATTGAGGCAGTTATGTTGCCACTTGGTCTTTATAGGTACAGCTAGTCAACAGTGGCAGAGAAGTTACCACAGTAGCTTTTGTTCACTAATGGAAGACTGTTTGAGAAAGCTGCAACTATAAAGAAGTTGGAAGCTTAAAGAACTAAAATTATAAGTAATATTTTGTGTAGTAGTGGCAGCTGAGAGAGCTGTATTAATGTTGGACAAATCGATTTCATTTTGTATCGAGGGGATTTGTTATCTGTCACATCTGAAGGAGCCATGAGAGATGCTGTGATCTTCTCAACGCTCTCTCTCGGTTAAGAACCAAAGGGTGAGATTTCTTCGGTTGTCTACTTTCAAAGCTTTAGAGCTTCCTGATGTCGGGTGTTGAAACTATACTTTCAAGCTTCATACCAGACCAAGCAGGGCTGCATCAGGAAACCCCCTGAGCACTGATTTAAGCAAGAGTTGTTTATTGTTAAAAGATTCAACTTTTCATTTGTAAGAAGAATGTATTATTCTTTCCAAAGTCACATAGTGTCACTTTAATTTACTGCATCACAAGAACAATGTCCTTCCTCACACATTTAGGTAATAAAATGGTCAGTTTATGTTTGCATCATTGTTCTGACATCTTACCTGTCTTCCCAGGAGTGCTGCTCATTAGCATCTGGAGGTCTCTGGCTACATTAGCAATATTGCTCTGGAGGTTCTGACAGGTTCCCCTCATTCCTCCAATATCTTGGGCATGAAGATTAACTGTGGCATTCAGCTGGTTGACACAAGTCCACAGTCCACTCACATGTTTACTCAGACCATCTTTGATTCTCTGGAGGCTACCAGAAATAGGATCGAGCTTACTGCATAACCTCTCAACGTTAACTATTCGACTGTCCATGTTAGCTATCTCCTTCCCCACATCTTCAGTTTTTTCCTTGCACCGGTAAGCCTCAGCCCTCACCTCCTGGCCCAGTTTGTCCAGCTGCTGTCTTAGTTCCTGAGGCTGAGTCCTGTGGGGCTCCAAAACATCCTTGGCCTCCTGCTCAGCCCCTGTTTTAACATGACTCCGGGTGAAGTTGAGGCCTTGCAAGGTCTGGGACTGCTGGTCTAATAACCAGTTCTCCAATCTACCCATGCGGTCTTTCAACTCACTGTGCACATTCTCACTGTTTGTGCTGTAGTTGAGAAGTTGCCCCTTCATGTCTCCAAGGCCATTTATCTGAGCTTTTAGACTTATCTCCATAGTATCTACAGCAGATTTGCAGCTCTGAAGGTCTTGGTGAAGGTTTTCCACAACAGTCAAATCAGACTTGCACTCCTCTGAGCACAGCTGCTCCAAGTCATTGAGTCTATCCTCTAAATTCTGAACTCGACCGTTTGACGGAACCCAAGATGGTGCGTTGGTGCTTGTGTCTGTCAACAAGGTGGTGAGTCTGTCTTCAGTGGCAATTATCTTGTCCTCCAGTGTCGCCTTCAAGTCTTTAATGGCTTCTGTCTGTTCTTTCTTCAGTTTCTCCTCCACGGAGTGGCATTGTGCCGCCACCGTCTTCTCAGATGAGTTCACACGGATCTCTAGGTTCTCCACACGAGCCAGAACAGAGGTGGATAGCTGGGTATCTTCATTAACTGGATAAAGCAGTTTGTTTTTAAGGTCCTTGATCTCGGTGCGGAGGTCATTTTCCTTTGAGTCCATAAGTTCTGCCAAGCTGAGGTAGTTGGCTTCTTGTCCCTCACACTGCTCTTGAACTGACATCATTTTATAATCGCAAGAGTTCTTCAAGTCTGCCAATTTGATTTCTAAGCCCTCCATCAACTCCTCCCTCAGAGTGCGGATCTTATCATCCACATAGGCCTGCAGGTTTGCATCACTGGCTGGAGCGGCAGTAGGAGGTGTGGACAGAGGGTTCTGGCCAGCCCCCATTAGCAGACGAATTTGTTCATCATGGCGGTCGATGCGATTGAGGAGGTCATCCAAGGTATTACTCTTTGACTCTAGATCATCCGTGACTTGGCTGATCTTGTTCATGACTTCATCCAACGACGTCGTCCCATGGTCAAATGAGAAGTCCTGCAGCTGAACAGTTTGGGTCTCTGCACCCTGTGCACTGGCTGGGTGTCTGAAGTTATTCAGCAGTGTAACCAGCATTTTACTGGCGTCTTCCTGCAAATCCTGTCTCAGATTGGAAGACATGTCCGTCATTCTTGCTTGCATGTCAAGGACCATCTGGGAAAGACGTTGCACCTCCTCATCCAGGTGTTGTGGACTTTGAGATCCTCCATGACCTACCTGACCTCCATACTGCCCCTCCACTCTCCATGGATAGTTCCTCTGGCCCTCTGTTTGCTGTTCTGGAGCTACAGTGACAAATTATAGAACGAAGGGATTGTGAATGTTTTATTCTGACATTCGATCAGCAGTTACACCACGTTAGAGCACTTTTTAAAATTTGTTTTGCACACTTTCATGCTAGATTTCCTTAGTTATAACCATGTCTTTCACCTTGTGGGACTGGAATATGTTCAGAGGCAGAAGGAGCATGAGGTAAACGCTCTGTTTGGAGCAGTTTTACGTCTTTCACCTCCCTGCAGTCATACCCCTGATACCCAGGGCAGCATCTCCACTCCAGCTCTGTTACAATCTTATAAGCAATCTTGTACGTAGGCTTAAAGTGTGTCCGATATCTGAAAGCATCAAACAAATGAATACATGAATATATTGTGTTTTCTATAAATTCACAGATAGTCTATAATAGCACAGATCATCAGTGAAATACAGATTAAAATTGGAATAACACATAAAATCTGGTGACTAAATAAACACCAGGCACTATTGCAATTGATTTATCAGGATCTCCACCACTTTCATTTCTCATGAGAAAAAGTCTTAGTCCCAATGACTTAACAGCAGCTCACAGGTGTTTGCTGCTTAGTAAACACTGAAACAAACTGATTTCTGAATGATCAGGCCTTTTTGCTCTTGAAACAAGATAACAAACAAATAAATGACGACTAAAGGCACTGCAATAATGAAATGACTTTCATAATGCACATACAGCAATGAAACATAACTATATTGGATACAGAGCACAGAGGATGTTAACAGGATTATTTTCATTTTTATCAATTCCAACTTTAGGATCATAGCAAGAGTATTACTTCACACTGTCATAAATACAAAACAAACAAAAAAGCTAATATCTGCCCGCCACCCAGTGCCCTGGACTTCTAGGAACTTACATGACTTGTTGCGCACAGTTTGGGAACTCCGGTGGACACGGTAAAACCTCCGGCTGCACGAAACTCTCCGTGCCTCCCACGACGGCGCAGCTCACTTGCTTGTGAACAACGTAGGCGCACCAGTTTCTGCAGAAAACAACGGTGTATTCAGAGCTGATGTGCGTATATTCATGGCACAGACTCCTTCTCTTAACGTATTCACAGTCGATGAAGGTAAATAAAAAATAAAAAAATCACTGTGTATAAAATGCAACTCTGACATGAAGTACGGGTCTCGAGGTTACTCACTTATTCCTCTGTCTTGTTTCGGTGCCTGAATACGCGTTGCCCTGGAACATGCTGTATTGGAAGGGCGATCCACTGATGAGGGGGGAAGTTATTAAAAAGCAAATAAGAGGCAGCTCACTGAATCCTCCCTTCATGGTTAAATATTTTAAAACCCTACACGATCCTTTCAGCTTGTAGTCAGTAGTGAATGATCCCAAAAGATCACGGGCAGGTAGTTTTCCTCTGTGCGCAGACCTAAACTCCGTCCAGCGTCCTTACAAGTGACGTTTCAGGACCCACTCCAATAGTGACAGATGCCGTTTTCCGTTTTTTTTTCTCCCCAGATCACATAGGCATACACACCCACATGCAAGTCTGCATCCAAAACACAATGTCATCGGGCTACATCATTTCCGGACGCCTACTTTTGGATAATGATCGTCTTTGTTCAGAAAGGCGCTGTAATTATCTAGTGCGAAAAATGCGCGCGCCTGTCTGCGTCTGTGCGCCCCTGTCTGGGGGGTTTCAGATTTCATATTCAAATCTAGTTTTTACCTTCATTTATTATTTGGTAAAAAGAAACACACAAGGAGAGAGACTGTAAATTTATTTTTGTTTTTACACAGAAAATAAATCTAGGCGTTATTTCCATACACAGCTTTTCAATATGGGAATTACAAACACTCAAAGAAAAGAGAGAAAAGACTACAAAGATTATAAAAGAGGATTGTACTCAGGTTAGCTAATTCATGCCTTAAGTATATTTCTACTTTGCTCTTTTTGTAATGAAGCCCGAGGGCTCACCGACAACCTCAGGACCCCGTTTCAATGGTCGGTTTGCTGTAGATGCTAGAAGAAGAAGAATAAAGCCCAATCAGAAACCAAAAAATGCTAAAAAAGAATGAAAGCTTGTAGGTAATTTCTCTGTCTGTAATGCAAAGTCAACAAACATACCAAGTTGTCTCTCAATCTCTTCCAGCTGTTTCTTTTTCTCCTTCAAGTCTTGTTGCTTATTCTGATTATCGGGGGACTTCATCATAATTAAGTGACTTTCCCGATCTTTATCTGCCTCATTCTTCTTCTCCACAACTGACTGATACTGAGAGAGCATGCCTGTCACCCAAAGCGACAACAACAACAAATTAAAACACAACCCAACTGAAGAGGACTGCAGAATTAAGCTTTGAAACTTGACTACGAGAGAGGTCACCTATTTGTTCCCGCAGGGTGTGGTAACGGCCTGGGAGTGGGGCACCAAAGACCTTTAATGCAGAAATTGTTGGAGCTTTGTTCTGTGTGCCTCCAAACTTGCCCCGGGCACTGATTCGGTCCCCTTGCCTGGTCAGGATGGTGGGGCATTGGATCTTGCGCTGTATCAACTGTAAGAAACAGCACACTTAGAGGAACAACTCCTACTATTACCGTTCACTTTACTTTATAACACAGCTCCAGCAGGAAGCATCACTCACAGCCTTTCTGTATTCAGTTCCAGAGTACAGGTCGTCCATCAGAATTGTATCACCGAGTATATTTTTAAACACTACAAAAGAAGAAGAAAGCAGGAGACTTTAAGACTGTAACAAATGTAAAGATTTTCACTGTTTAAACCAGTCAGTGTTTTAAATTTGTTACACTAATAAATGCCCTGTATCTGGATTAACAGATATAACAAACTTATGTGAAAGAAACAGAATCACTCCAAACAAGTCATTTTAAGGAAGTGAAAGGAGCAATATTTCTGCTCCTGTACGCGGCCCCACTGAGCCCCTCGAGCCCTGTGACACTGGATCCCAGGTGGAAGCATTTACCCAAAACCCAACAAGAGCAGTGGGGGCATGAGAGAAATACACAAACTATACACATAAAGAGACCTAGGAACGCTTTAGAAAACACAAAGCTCTGGACTTCTACAATAAATCTGCAAAGAAAAAACAACATTGTAGAGCAAGGGATATAGACTCAAGGGAGCTCACCGGTATTACAGTCCTCTGGCCTATGGGAGTAAATCAGTAGGTCTCTGGCATAGATGGGATTCCCTTGGGGAGGAAAGAGTGGAGTGCCATTCCTTAGATGTGGCAGTGGTCTGAAAGTAATTCAAATGTTGTTGAGAGAGTACAAGGATGATCTGGAATTTTCCTTAAAAATTTGCTAAATCAAACCATACTTTTGTTTTTAAAGGACCATACTAGTGTTTTAGAAAGATTTAGCTCTTTACCAACAAAGCATGTAGAGTATACTTATATATATGTAAATAAAATAAAAAGCAAAAAATAAAGCATCCATGCTTACAAGGTGTTAATCAGAACTCATTTCTATTCGCCCTCATACAGAGAGTTTCCATTTTTATTGCCCATTTTTCAGGTATTATTTGTATGACAATTTCTTTTGACTTCATGGTAGGTGTCCTTGTTGCTCAATTCAAGAAAGTGGTGCCAGAAAATCTTTAAATTACTGTTGCTGGACTACTTGAGATAGGAGAAGGCTTAAAAATTAAACACTATAATCAAAGACACAGGAATCTCACCAGGAAAGCTACTAAATGACAGTTTGTAAAGACACTATAGGAATCAGCCATTAGGGTTAATCAGCACACAAATATAGTTTTACACTGCCAGAGAAAAAGTCCTGAACGGGTCCAGGTTTTGCAAACCCACCTCCTTCCAACACCAGTTACCTGCAGTTTTTTATAATGTAATCTGGACCCAGCACTTCGACATAAAACCAGTGAACCGACCCATAAATAAAACAGGCTACGCAGTAGCTCAATTTAAGGTGCGTTAGTTTGTTTTAACTTGCAGATCAAATGAATGCCTCATCCTATTGCTTTAATTATACAATAACAGTAACATGAATTTCTCACATTGGCTAATGATATTTATTTAATCCAATTTAACAGTTTGGCTCAGAAGGGTACAAGAGGATCACAAAATCTGTGCCCTCACATATACCATATACTGCATGTTTATCTATGCCAGTACCTGTAAATTAATATAAACACATTTTTTACCTATTACACATCATGTTTGTGGAGCCAAACTGTCAAACTAAACAATTTAATGTCATAAATATCTTTATTTAAAAAAACAGTCACTGGCACAAAAGGTGTACCTGTTGCCAGGATGCATAAGGATCCCATCAAGGGGCATGACCTGCTGCCGGCCCAGGGTGTTGTCAACGATCGTCCGTGCTGCTGCTGTAGTTGTGGTGATGACACAGTCCATGTCACCACTGAGGTGCCAGGAGATAACCCTCGCAGCATCATCATCCTGCACACAGGCCAGATGGCCAACCTGCAATAATGTCAGAATTAGGGTTTCTACAGTGCTACTCAAATTGAATGAAAGACTTTTAAAATGCAATTTCATAGCTTTTCACGATCAGTGAAAGAGTGACAGAAAACTAACACTAACACCAGCATAATTTAAGTACATTAAAACGTAACAGCATATCAAGCTTTTGTCACCAGTCACCAGCTGTATATAAGAATAATTCCTAGTTACATTATTAATCAAGTAACTTGGCCTGGATTTATGTATGGATACTAAACAGGCCAACAGGCATGGGTCTTGTTGAATTTAACAGAATTTATCTATTAAAAGACCACACAGAAATGCAAAACAACCACAAAGACACACAAAAGACAACACAGAAAGGCAAGAAACTCCACAATGACCACTATGAGCTGTTAAAATACTAAATGTTTTCGCCAGTTGTAGATTAAATTGATTTAAGACTTTTCAAGACCCACAAAATAGCCTGAGACTGAGTTCTGGACCATAAACAATATGGCAGTTTCAAAGTGCAAAGTGTGAGGATACTTTCTTCATTCTAACAAAACCTCTCTTTCACATCTGCATGGACACCACTATTTCCTGAAAAGAGGCTCCGAGCTACCAAAAAATCCTTTATTTTCCATAACATTACCATTCCCAAAACATCTGGCAGCCCAGTGAAGTTGTTCTGAATGTTGCAGACTCTACTGGACGTTTCCTGAATCCTTTTGGCTTCTGCAGACTTCTCCTTTATGAGTCTGTCAATTTCTGCAATCTACAAAACATTACAAATATAAATAAACAAAATGTTGTTTCTCAATAAATACATTTAGATGAAATCAGAATTATTATATATATATTAAGGTATAGTGTGGAAAAAATAAACAGATTTACAGATAAATTTGGTCCTATGTTAATGTTCCTTTGATTCAGTGTACGCCTAAGTTCAGCCTCTTTCTTACTTGAAGTCAGGACCTTTTCTGTTATGGAAAACATACTTTAAATTAGACAGAATTACAACACACTGCACTGACTGATGACATGCACAATATCATTTTATTTAAACACAAAGAAAGGAAAAAAAAGATAAATACCTGTGAGTAACATAAGAAGTGTTTGATGGTCATTAAATATCTCTTCATATTTTGCAATAGCAACATTGAGCGCATCTTTCTTCCCAGACAGCGCACTCATTTTATGTTGATTTTCTGAATCTAAAATGAAAAAAATATATACAATAGGCAATACTGAAAATAAGAAATTAAATATCTTGTTTGTTTCTCTATAAAGGACCTGTCTCCACTGGACTAAGATCCTCCACCTGCATAGTGCTGGCTCTGCTTAGCTTTGCTTAAAGCTGCTTTTTTTTCTCTCCATAGTCTTAGGATACAGGAATTTAAGACATGTATGTCTCAAACCCTGAGTAAATAAATCTAAAACCATGAATTCCAGTAAAAGTAAGTACATTATTTTTGTATTTTGGACAAACTGGCCCTTTATATAGTGATACAATCAAAGATTATAATAAAAAACAGCGAGTTGATTTAGGTTGCACTTATTACTGGATTAATCAGTCAGAACTTGTATTCATGCACTAGTTTGAGCTCAGCAACAGGACTTTGTCAAAAATCATCAAAGTTCTTTATAACATACCATTGTAAAACAGAAACTTGAGCTCAAAAGGAATTAGAGGTGTGGGAGCCTCTAAGGACACTTCAGGTTTGAAGATGAGGTTGTATTCATTGCCATTCTCTCCAGGGCTATTCTCCATGATGGCCAACCTCTGTGGAAAGCAGGTGTATAGTTTTCATCTATGGGGTCCTTACAGGCCAAAATAAAGCATGTCCTATGAGGAATAGTTACTCACAGTGATGTGGACCTTTCCCTCTACCAAGTTAAATTGACATCTGCTGTTTTTGCCTTCAAACAGGGGGAGGTTGGTGCTGCCATCACAACTAGAGCTCTTCATTGAAACAGCCACCTTCCCATGCAGGTTCTGTCCAGTTGGATTTCCATATGAATCCTGGAATCAGTCAAGAAAACTCAGTTAAGTCAGGCCACATACTCCTACAGCTTTATAACTCATGCATCTAACTGGAAATGCTTAGGCTCTTCATGCTCTTTTGCAGTAAGTAAACATTAATGACTGACAAGCTTGCAGTCAGCTCACCATTATCCTCAGAGTCATGTTTTCCACCAAGGTTCGGTTGGTAATTGCTGTACTGTAAGAAACAACTGGGGCAGGTGGCTGGGAGTCAGGTCCCAGTTTCACAGGCTGATTGGGCACCACATTTATAATGATCTAGGAAACAGACAACGCTCAGTGATCAGTTTACATTCCAGCAACAAGTCATTTACCGCTTTCCCCGTGAAAAAGGTATGAAGGAGGATCTCCCAATGCTTTGTATGTTTGAAAGTCACGTGCCTCAAAGTAACATAGTTCTGTAATGTTTATAGATTTTAAGTTCAACCAACCTTATAACTTAACACATCATCTGTTTTGTCGATAGACAGAGAAAACAGGATCGTGTGCTTTCCAGCACGTTTCGGGATTTCTTTATCTCTGTGGGGAACCACACAAAAACAGTATTTCTAGTATTTAAAGAAGTAGTTTTATAATTTGGAAATCATGCTGATTCATACGCTATTAAAGCATTAGATGAGAAGATATAAAACTACCACAAGCAGGTGGTTAGCTTAGCATTATGATTAGAAACAGAAAAAACTCTATCTACCATCATATTGCTTTGTTATTGTTGAACTGCTTGTAGTTAGTTCACATTTTATTATGCAGACATCGAAGAAAGCAAATACATTTATTTCCCTGTTTCTTTAACCATCCTGCAACAGCTCATATAAAACAGAAGCGACGGCTTATAAACTGTGTCTCACCTGAAGTGAAAACAATCTTTGCTTTCATACTCCATAGGCTTACTACATTTGAACACAGTGTCCTAAAAACAAATAACAGAATAACATTTAACAAATATTGGTGAATAAAAAGTAGAAAAAAAAAATCAATTACAGTCACTAGTCACTCACTGGTTCTTGAGTAGTTCCTGATGGCACCCCTTCCCACAGTAACATGGATACAGCAGCTGGGTCAAAAGTTGTTATTGGGCTACCTTCATCAGACACCACAGTCACTCTGAAAACTGGGTAAACACACATACAGGTACTCTTAGTTTGCTAAGACATAGATTTAACCATTTGTATAACGTGCAATGAATCAGATTGTGTCAGAGAAACCAAATATACAAATGTAAACCTGGGAAGGTGCCTCCAGCAGGAAGTTTGGCTTTGGTGTCATATTCCACAGACAGTCTGACAGGTTTGTTGGGATTAGGCAAGAGATTGAGATTCAGTGATGTACCAGAGATGGGTTTGTCATTGAAGGAACCTTTAAACTCCAGCTGATAGTACCCCCTAGTGGAACAACAATAAAACAACACTTTTAATATTAAATGACTAATATCAGGGATCAAGTCACTGATTCAAGACATGGCGTATTCATTATGGTGTCATAATCTTAAAATATTAATGCTGTTTATTTATAGTTAGAAAGATGACACTTACACTGAACCACTAACTCTGTTAACAATGAAAAAGGCTTTTCCATCTGCATTCACTGGTTGTGACATAACAGCTGTTGATAACTAAAAAAAGAAAAAAGTAAGATCTTATTGCAGTTCTCATATTATATCATTTTGAACTACCCTTGTATTAAAAAGTGTAAATGTGCAGGGCCTGAGCTGTTTGTAATCCTCGTCAAGGTACCTTCAGTTTTGGAGATGAAGACCTACATTCGACTACAACCCTCTGATCTTGCGTAGGGTTTCCCCACATGTCAAACAGTTGGACAATAAATGGTGTCGGGATGCTGCTGCCATTTAACACCTGCAAAGGCTTATACAAAAAGAGAAATACGTTACAGTCAGTTTGACCTGAGAAACATATAAAAATAGTGTACAACACAACTATAACCCAGGAGCACTAGAGCCTTTTTCCTACCTGCGGTGGTTTGCTGACCAGTTTAAGCTGTGCAGGGTCTCCAGCAGTCACCATAACTGTGACACACGCCACATACTTCCTGAAGGTGAAGCGCATCTCTCTGGAGCCAGGAGTCCCATTCTGGAAACACACTCCTGTCACCGCAACACAACTATTGTGTTCCTGATTTAGACACACAGTAAGGACATTTACATGAACTTGTGGTACATTTACACAGTGATAACAGAAGTACTGATATCCTTTACTTCTGTAGAGGTACCAGCACTACAACCTAACCTAACACTTTTGAATTTAAAAAAAAAAAAAAAAAAAAAATTAGCAAAAACAAAAAATATGTGAAATGTCTATAGTAAAAAGTGCTTGTTATGCAAAGTAGGCCTTGTTAGTATATCAATATATTAATGCTCTATATCATCTCATCTACCCATTCACATTTTAGCCCCACATAAACTGAAGAAAAGGTGCAAAAAATAATGTTAAAAACTATAATATTGTGATATAATGATTGTAAAACATTGTTTGAATTCTCTAGTGAACATTTTTTTAAACTTCTGAAATTTTAAGTCACGTTTCATGTTGAATTTGTGTGTGTATCTTCCCACCTGCCATTTAAACGTGACGGCTGATTTGTCCAGACCTGGAGCTGCCACAGCGATGTCATTCACACAAGTGGAGTAAAGTGTCTTGCTTACGTTTCCATATTGGTCCACGAGCTCCAAGACTGAATGAGGAAAACAGTGTCCAGTGTTCAAGGCATATCCAGATAAACTAGATTTTATGGTGATCAGATTCATACTCACTTATATCTTTAGAAAGGGTTTCCCCCAGCTTCACTGTGGTTTGGGTTTGGGGCAGAGTGACTTGTAGCTGTGTTGGTTCATCAGGACAGGGCCTAACAAAGAGAATAGGCGGAGACATTGATTACACTGGATAGTCTTGATATTAAGGGAAATGGTTCAATATTTTAAGAAATATAATTTTTAAGATAAGGTAAACTTCTTTAATTCCACAATGGAAATTCAATTTATTTTAACTGTTTTGTTTTCTTGCCGAGTGCTGAGGTTACTTTTAGATCATAGACAGGTAAGCTGTTTCCTCCTGTTTTCAGTCTTTATGTTACTAGTACAGGTGTAGTTGTATTTCCTAGAATTTCTTTTTTTTTCTTTATTGCTTTTGGTTTTTTGTTTTTTGCTAACACTATCATGTTTTTGAGTGAACTAAGTGGCTTACACTATAGTGAAGGAGACGGACACACTCTGGCCTTCATATAACACCTTACAGAAGCGCGCGTCCTGCACCTTTGTGGGCACCTGTATATTAGGCAGCTTCCCCTGGACTAAATCTTTCAGGTTTCCATCTTCTGCCCAGGTAACCTTAAAACACAGAGTGAACAATAAGAATTTTGCTATAAAAGCTGTAAATAGTCAGGTGTAACAGCTCTTTAATGTCTGATTTATTGCAGCTAGATGGTTTGTGTTGTCTCAACACCTCCAAATTAAGAGAATGTTTTCAGATAAAAATAACCATTACTGATATTTACAAAAGCAGACAGACATGGTGGGAAGAGCTTACAATGTATTATGCAAATGCACCTTGATCATGGAGGCTATCTCTGGAGTGAGACGGATCTCTCTGCCAGCCTCATCAAATAACTTGTAGTGCAGGTTCTCCAGCAGGCCTCCAGCCAGCCATTCTATCTTTTCACTGTTCCTCAGCACCAGACTCGCACTCTCATCCTGCCTGCAGATCTCCATCAGGGAGACTCTTGTGCTTGGAGTCACCTTCAGCTCTCTCACAACCAAAGCTATGTTCTTGTGATTCTGGCAGAAAAACAAAGACGCAATTGAGACATAATCAGCACAAATTCAATCAGATATTGTGTTTTAAACAGAAACCGTTTAACCGTTTTACTTACAGGCATGGAAAATTTAACTGTGAGCTTTTGAGGTTCTCCTTTGATTATTTTCAGGTTTATGGGCTTTGTCACAAACTGTCCAACTCCTGTCTGAGAGCAGTCAGCTCTAATCTCTGGATACCCATGAACCTAGAAATCCACAAGGAAATGGAAGACATAAAACAAACATACACACAATTCTTTATTTATGCTTACTCAGGTTGGGGTAATTAAGAAAGAAAAAAGGCACAATGTCAAAGACACACATTAATGAAACAAAACACTTTCTCAATTGCCAGTTATACATCTAATATGACCTAAATGACATGGAATTCCTCAGACACGTTTCAGCATGGCTTCTCATTCTGGGCTCAGTGTGTTTTGCCCAATATATGTAATATTGTGGTCAGTGAATTATCTGAATGCTCCTTTTATAGTTACAAAGATTAGTTTTCACACATAACTTAGTTGGTTTCACAGCAAATGCACACCCGTACCTCGCAGTGAACCAGCTGTCTGGCGTTAGCAGTGATGTTCCCAGCCTCATCATGAATTTCAACATCAAACTTGAATGGATTTCCATTCTCTCCTGTGATTGGGTTGTCTTCAGGCTTCACATGAAGGGAATGTGGTTTACCTGAAAAATATGATCCTGCATCTGAAAAACTATGAATTGTCTCTAAGCTGTTTTGATTTTTATCAGTTTATTTATCTACCCATGTAATGATAAGGTAGGCAATGATAACAGGATGATGGCATGATCATTGTTTAAACACTGTCACACCTGGATGACATCTGGTACCTTTGCACTGTATCTCCTGCATCCCATGTCTTAATCATTATAAATCATAAAAAAGTTTCTGCCTCTGGTAACACTCAAATAACTGTTAGGAAAGAGCTAAAATAGCATCAATTGCCCAAGTCACTGAAAAAGGTCACTGTAAAATAAGTACATCAGTTACTCTTACATTTAAGACAGAAAATAGAGAAACATGTTGGTCATATTTTCCTAGAGTCCACAGTGCCAATATCACTAGCTGTCCAAAACTCAAAATATTTAATTTACAAACAACAAACAGGAGCAAACAAATTCTTCAAGAGATTCTTCCATTTTAGCTTTAAAACCTATTTTAATTATGAGCATTTGCCCATTTATTGCTCTAGATTATTAGATGTGCTCTTACCCGGAAGAAGAAAGATCTTCTGAGTTTGTGTGCCTTTTGTCAGACCAGGAAGGATCACTTTCAGGTCACACTTCTGCAAAAAAATTTAAAAATGAACTATGCATAATCAGTGATTTACAAGTGATTTTTTTTTCAAAGTATTGGTAAAATTTAGATTATTGTTCAAAATAGCTGAGAAAATCTTCATGCATACACCTTCTTGTAGTATTACGTGATTCTGCCTTTGTCTGTCTTCTCTCTTCTGAGAGAGCATGTTTTTGTTTCTAACCTTGTCAGTAATTTTTCCTCTTGCTGTGACGCTTTTGATGGTGAGACTGTTTCCAGTCCTGTCCACTGTCTCGTACTGAACATCCAGGTCACTAATAATAATGATGACATTACTGATACAGCAACAACTACATCTGTAAAACTGGAATCATTATGAGATTTTTGATAAACCTTTTTAAGTAGTATCTGACAAAAGACACAGATACAGGAATGAAATGAAATGAAAACAGAGGAAACACAACAAAGCTATGGCTGAACATGTGTAATGTGTTGCAAATCAAATGAATTGACTCACCCGCATTTGACTTCTGGCTGGATATTGGGAGGAAGCTCTGTTGAGTGGCCATACTTATCTTTTATCTGCAGAGGAATGTTGAATGGCATCCCTATGTGAACAGGGGAGATCTCTGCACCAATGACAAAATTCTGTGCAGTACCCCCTGAGAAGGATGAAAGCAGAATTAGATTGTACTTAGGACATTCAAAAAGGGTGATGAACATGATCACAGTCTTGGTGCTCTGGTTCTCATCACCTTTGATGGTGAACGTGAGTTTTTTATTTAGACTTTTACTGCCTTCAAAGATGATGGCAGAGTCATTTGTCATGGCATTCAGAAACAGTGTATACTTCCCCACTTTGGTCAGGTTTTCTGCAAAATATAAAATGTTCACAATAATCTTTTCATAAATCCAAAGAATAAAAATAAATTTTAAAGAATGACACAAAGAGGAAATGTACCAATTTTTTTGAACCAGAAATTCCACTTCGCTGAATGTTCAGCAACATAAGAGAGCATCTCTTCTTGGTTAGTACCTGTACCTGAAAGGCAAATAGAATTTACTACAATCTGCAGAAAAAAATGTCAACAATTTATTCAGTTACATTACAAGCAAAAATGATACTAAATTCTTTGTATGTAAATAAATACATACATAAAAAGCTTTCTGCTAGCACTGAGGTGTGAAAGGCATTTTCATCAATCCATAGACCACATGTTTAACCAAAAATATAATCAACAGATTAATCTATAATATCATAAACATTTTAAAAAAATATTTCTTACTGGAGATCTAAAGTACATCTAGTCTGTTGTTTAAAAAAATTTAACAACAAAACTCCTAAAACTTTGAATCTGTGTTGTGGATTTTCACTTCAAGACTTTCATTGGCAGTATAATGATATTGTTCTTAGTTGTCTTACCATGATGAACTAATCTGAGCTTCACGCACAGTTTTATCACTGGTGATTGACCAGCTCTTGGCATCCTGGATAGGGACTCCCCCTTCTTGTTGAGAATTTCAATTTTGAGTGGACCTGAAATATCAAAGCGAGAACATAAAATATACAGAAATGACATATAGGCCCATTAAAAATGAGAAAAAACTTATTGTATTTTGAGAACAATGGTGTGGTGTGCAAACACCGCAACATTTCACCTAATGGAGTCCCAGCTGGATAATCTGCATTTTCTGAAAATGGGTTACCATTTGGCCATTCTACTTTCAGCTCATGTGGAAGCCTAGGACAAAGAAATACAATTGGTAGTTAGTAAATTGTGATCTGGTTAAAACCTCACTGATTTGTCAGGACAGGGAAATATGGTGGAGAGAAATTAAAGGTAAACACTTTTACTTTTATCTGAAAACAACTTTGCATCTACAAAATGGTATATTGGCAATAACTGCACACGTTAAGCTGCTAGTGATGTAGTGGTATTTGCACTAGCTATTTGCTCACTTGTCTGCATCACTTTTGATGTGCTTATTGATGGCGTCGTCAGTGCTGGTCCTGTCGATCTTAATAATAGGTATGATCCTCCTGGTCTTGTTATAAAATGCCTTGGGTTCCTGGGAAGCAGATGTGTTTGTCAAGCTCATGCAAAATACAATCAAGGCCAAACACGGGCATAAACAAACTGCTGTTTACACACATATCTGCCATAGTTATGTCCTTTCTGCTTTCTATAAACCTTATATTGTTCAATAAGTATACTACACTTAAAGTTCAAATGGCTGGTCATTACATACATATAAGTTAAGTTATTTACCCATATTAGTCCCACAATGGGGAAATTGCATTACCCACCCAAAGTGCACACACACAGCAGTGAACATACACACTGTGAACACACACCCGGAGCAGTGGGCATCCAGTGCTGCAGCAGTCAAGTATATTGAGAATTTTAAAATATACAAAAGCAAACTACCTGTGACCAGCTTTTTTCATTTAGCCTTGATTTCTTGAGTTCATTCCTCTATAACTTCTCTATCTCAGTTTCATCGGATAGGGAGCATGTTTTGGCTCTTTTAAAAAGACTTAGACTTTAACTACATACAGCAAGATGAAGGGTTAAAAAAACTGACATGCAAAACAATCAAATCATATTTTCATCCCTTTTCCAACTCCGAACTCCAAGAATTTCTTCCTTACCAGAGCCACTTCAACCTGTCCTCCTGTGGCAAAGACGTCTCCCTTATAGTTGCCATAGAGCAAAAACCGAACCACCTTGCCATACAAAGTGGGGTTTGTTCTCTGAGACTTCACCTGAATAAAGAAATGCAGAGTATCAGGGTTTGTGGGGTGGAAACTGGGATAGCTCCAGTTTCAAATTGAATCACTTAGTGAAGTGAAAGTGAAAGTGAAATGAAAGTGAAGTCAAAGTGATTTTGTGGCCAAGTATGTTGACTCATACTCGGAATTTGTGCTCTGCACTTAACCCACCCAAGTGCACACACACATCAGTGAAGTGCCCCCACTTACTAACATCCTTTTTTATGTAACATGGTAGTTTAAAAAAGCTGCTAGTCAGTGTAGCAACAAAACACATCTTAACTATTCTGTGTAACAAAAAATAAAACATTTATTTAACAACTGCAGGTTGAGGTTGATCTTGATCCCCTTCAGTTTGCCTATCAGAAACACATGGGAGTGGAACATGTAGTGCTGTACATGCTGCACTAAGCATATACCTGAATATGAACTATATCTGAATGTGCCTAGTTCGTATGCGAGGATTACATTCTTCGACTTCGCCAGAGATTTCAACACTATACGGGCTCCCATAATGAGAGACAAGCTTCTATGTATGTGGGTGGCTCCCTCCCTGACGTCATGGATTATGGATTCCAGACCGCAGTATGTCAGGCTGGGGAGATGTATTTCTGGGACACTGGAATGCAGCACTGGGGCTTCACAGGGAACTGTTCCTGCTCCTTTTCTGTTTACGGTCTACACATCAGACTTTAGGTATAACTCAGAGTCTTGCCACATACAGAAGTATTCTGATGATACGGCTGTTGGGGGATGTGTGCGCAGTGGACCGGAGGGGGAGTACAGGGACCTAGTGGAGGCATTCACTGACTGGAGCAAAAACAACTATCACCACCAAGACTAAGGAGCTGGTGGTGGATTTTAGGAGATCAAAAGCACCCTGCCAGTCAGTCTGTATTGATGGACTTGGCAGAGTCCTGTCTTCCTGTCTTCTTCTTCAGATGGCTCTGTTCCTATAATGTTTGCAGTGACATGTTGTACATGTTCTACTACACTGTCATGGCAAGTACACTGTTCATTTATGCTATATGTTACTGAATGGGTGGCTTTATCTGTTTATTGGATATAGGGATATTTCTGTGTAAAGGTAAATAGAAGAGCCGCTGGACAATGTGAATTTCCCCAATGGGGGATGAATAAAGTATCTATTTATCTAGAGGATGAGCGATAGTATCACTGCCAATCAAAAATGTATCCTTGAATTTTTATTTTGACTCATGTCCATCTGCTAACATGAAGGGGTCGTCATCACTGTGGGGAATCTGTCATATTAGCTTTCTATACAGTTTGGGGTTTGACTAAGCGTACAATATCAGTGGGCTATGAAGATTAACAAATCCAGGTAATTTAACAAATTGGGATTAGGACCAAAATTTAACTGGCCATTGAAGTCCATCCCTTAGTCAGAACAACAAATGATTAGAATAGACTTTCGGAAAAAGCCAAACAGATGCTCACAAGTTCTCCTGTTTTGTATGTCTTGCCATGCCATTTAATGGACCCGAATGTGGCCCAGGGAGCCTGCCTTTCCTTGGGAGTCACATCTGGGAGTGTTATGGTCTCCTTGTAGTCCAGGAACTGTATTTGCTTGTCCAAGTTCTTATGACAGTTTTTAAGCCACTGCGTGAACTCCTTCTCTATCTTTCCTCTTTTAAAGGCTTTCTGTTGAAATGGAGAAAAAAAAAAATTAGCAACACTTGATTAAAGTTTCAGACAGGTGACTGATGGACTTGAAAGTAGTACACCACAAATGACTATGCTGAGGAATCTAACCACTATATGTGGTGGAGGTGGAAGCTGTCTGGGGGATGGAGATGTGCAGCACATGGCTTGTAGGGGATGGAACAGGTACATGGGGTGTATCTGTGTGAAAGTGTGTGAGTGTGATTGTCACACCTAGGTGTCATTCCAGTCAGAATGTGTGTATTTAGGTGAGGGAAAGTAGAGGAGAGCTCTCTTCCCTGAAACCAGTGACACTGCAGAAGCCACCACCTAGATCAGGAAGATGGTTGGAGGGAAGAGCAGAGTCGGTACACAGAACAGATTGCTACAGACAACAGCAGTTCTAAGCTGTGACGTGGAATGAAACATCAAGACCTGATGTGTATTGAACTGAATAAAGATATTTTTAGACTTATTCATATTTGTTTATGTGTCGGACCAGGCAAAGGATCCAAAAGTAAGCGGATGCATCCCCATCTCACAATCAACGACACACATGAAGAAGGTGTAAAGATAGATACAGTATTTGACTTTAAAGAAGATACAGTTGTGTGTACTTGGTTTGCACCATTAAAAGCATCTACTAAAGTAGTCTGCACCAGTTTTGCCTCCTGTCCTGGATATGAGAGCACCTGATTTGTCTGCATGCTGTTGGAGGCCTTTTGCTCGCAAGTGAAGATAGTGTCATTCCGCCTCAGCGCCAGCTCCAGGTCCATGAAGGTGAGCTTATTTGTGCTGACCTGGAATCTGTCATCGGTGAAAAGTACCCCAGAAATCCGACTGTAACACTCTGGAGGCAAATCTTGTTCTTTCTGTGTTCTGGGTCGAGCACACCAGTCAAACCTGTAATAAATGGAGAAAAAGACAAACAGTGGTCCGCATTTAATGACTAAAGTTTAAGGAACAGTTTGACATTTTAAGCAAGGTGTTTGTTTTCTTGGTGGTAGTTAGAGAAGAAGATTGGGACCAGTTGCAGATCCAGTACGTACCACAATTATGAAGGTTTAGACTGGGACAGAATAGTCTAGATTTGCAAAGACTTTAAGTGGACTTTAGCAGGATTTACCTAAGCTTGTAAACCAGCAAAAAGAGACAGTCTACAGTATAGCAATAAGACGGCAAAATTATATTCAATAAATATTTAATTGAAAAGCTAACTAAAGCAAAAGTACTTAACATTTACTCTGACATAAATTAAAGGTGATATTCACCTGAAAGGATGTTAGAGTGTTTCAGTTGTGTCTGAAAATGAACAGAACCTAGAACCATAGTAGATCAAGTCCTCCCAAAGCTCAGCTTCAGTAGATTACTAGGGCTGTGTACAGCAGCTTGGATACATTTAACAATATAAATCTTCACAATCATGGAATTAAACCATTTGCTATTTTTTAAAGTGAAAAAACAAATAACATAATATTTAAAGTCCTTACTCAGCTACTTTGGTGTAAGGTATGAGCCGTCCATTCCAGAAACATTCAAAGATTGGCCTGCTCCCTCTTGCCTGATTGTGTACTCCAGACTCAACATCATCATCTTCCTTATCATCAAGAGATGCTGAAAAAAATGTACAACCAACATAGAATCAACAATTACATACAAAGCTGTCATACGACAAGACATATATTCGACATGTTAGAGCCTGAATACCTTGTGGATCTTGAGGATAAGTCTCCTTGTCATAGAGGAAGGGGTGATACCGAAGGACTCCCTCCACTGTGCCGTTTTCTGGTTGAGTCGTGGCCTTAAACTCAAAAGTGTCTGCAGAGGCATTTATGTACAGTGTCTGCATGTCATCGTCAACTTCCCTGAGATTCAGTGCTCGGGGAAATTTGGGAGCCTTCTCTCGTAAAGTGACCTGATTCAAACAGATGCATCAAAAGGTAGCTATAACCAGAAGGTAGCTATAAGTAATTTACAGATGAGTATATGTTACTATGATCACCAACAGTCTCACCTGAATATCAATTTTAGAGGGATTAGAGTTTGCAGACGCTTTGCTCATGTTATTTCCATCGATTCCATGAATGTAATAGTGATATATGTGACTGAAATACAGGCAGAACATGTTATAAAAAATGAATCAAAGCAGAAAATCCAAGGCATGAAAATATTAAATCATGGGATGTGTGGATGAATGAACTCACGCTAGCTGCCTGGTCCACAGTTTAAAATCCTTTTTCAGAAAGGTGATATGCTCAGGATTGACTCCTGTTATGACCACAGCCGTGAAGCTTTCCTTCTCAGATTCCTCAGCAATGAGGGCATGAAGGAAGCGCTCATCTGGACAATGTGAGAAGTCACCAGGCTGTAGTAGGACACTGGTGTTAATACAGAGAGCTCCAGGCTTCTACTTACAAATCATGATCACACTGATTCAACATTAAAATCATTTGTTTAGTTAATCTTGGAAAGGAGCTTTTAAGATGGTGCATTTGCCTTCCTGTTTAAGATGGTGCCACTGTAGATATCCTCTTTGTTCTTCTCTTTTCTCTCAAAGTCGTCTTTTGATAAAACCAGTTCATGAACATCTGGGGAGAGTACTGCTTTGCTGATCATCTAATTTAAAAAAACAAAATTGTCAGAAAACAACTGACCAGTAATAGCGGAGACTACAAATTACAACTCAACAAAATTCCTTGTTATTGACCAACTGAAAATCACTCGTCTACAACTAAACGTTTCTGAACAAAATATAGCAAAAAGCATTATTAGTGTTCCTCATTAACATAGTCTTTGAGGACTTACCCTGGTGGAGTCGCCGATGTAAAATACAGCCTGTTTTCCTCCAACACCAAAGTAGGAAATATCACTGTTAAGACTATGAGCAACAGGATCAGGTCGAACATACCCCTCTTGCTGACTGCAATAAAGACCAAGCAAAACAAAATCAGACAAATCTAAGGATGTTATATTGCAAATGCACTAGAGTCAAGTGACTGTGAAGTGAGCCAACCTTGCAAATGAGCTGTTTTTCCTGGTAAATTTAGAGAGTCTGTACACTGCCCAGTTTTTGAGCTGCTTAGAGGTCATCCCACACCCATTATCTAAGACAACCACTGCAGGTTTCCCAAGAGTTTCATCAAAGAGCTGGAAAATAGAGAGAGAAGTAAGTTACTACTGCAGAGTTACCTAAACAAAAGACACAGCCTATGTAACTCTGATTGTGGACATGGCATAAGAAAACCAATATATACAAGGTAAAGATAAAAATGTATTCATAAATGATAAGCAACTGAAGAACCAACCATTCGTATCTCTATTGACCTCATTCCTGTGTTCTTAGCTGTTGCAGAAAGAGCATTGTCAACCAGCTCAGCAAGCGCATAAGCTGGAAGAAAAAAAAAAAGGAGCAAGTTAATTTCTTTGTCCAGCTCGAGTTTACAAACTTGACTGGGTAGTCACTTATATTTAAATGATGTAGTAAGGACTTACGTAGTGATACCTGCCCCTCACTAGCATAGTACTCATACATGCCACTGCGGATCAGAGTATCATAATGAGGCGTGAAAGTTATGTGCTCTTTCATAGCTGTGGGCAGATCTTGGTTCTCACAACGCATCAAGTAGAGGGTGCTGTTATGCTGAAGCTCCTCTACAGTAGAAAATGGACAATGACTATTGTGTGGCATATAAATACTGCTGTATAACATCATCTAACAGTGGAGTGTGAATGCTCAAAAAACATTTACAGGTGATGACGTTTACAACTTTATTTAATGCTTTATTCAGTCAACAGTGGAAACACTGCTTTCGGGCTAACATGGACCAATTTACTCACCAAATCTGTCATAATCCAGTGCTATTCTGTCCGTTGTGGTCAACACAAATGTTTCGTGGGACTGGATATCAAATATCTGTTAAAGAAAATGTTAAGAGTAAGTGTGAAATTTTGACTTTTTCACTTTGAGCTACAACAATCCATCGAGTGACATTGGGCAATTATTTTGATTTTTTTCATTTTAATTTTTCAAGCAATAATTCAGTTTGTCAGTGTTAGGATTTATTGATTTTCTCTGTTTTATATCAATGACATATGAATTTCTTTGAGCTTTGAATGATAGTTAATATTTTTAAGTATGGATTTCAGAACTTCTTTACTCAAATTAAATCCGGCAGGATCTAAATATGTGCATTCAGATTTCCAGATCTCAAACCATGCGCTGTCGCCCTCACCCTTGTCATGAAAAAACACACATCAAAAGACACAAATATGATGTAGGCCTTAATCGTCAACCTGAAGAAGAATGCAAAATTGATACGGCGCACCTTTTAAAACATCTTGCAGACAATGGCCAAGAAGTAAGTCTTTTTAAACTGCGGCTTACACAACATAGTGACATATCTGAGTCATGCAGTCACTCCTGAAGCAAATCACATTGAATGAATTGCTGCAATTAAAAATATTCAAAATTATACCATATTGCTTGAAGTGTCTCACAGGTAATACTTTCATATCAGCTGGAACACCCATTGCACATCATGCTGTTTTTGCAGTCATGTAAATGCCACCATGTTGCCTTGCTAGAGATTAAGAGTAATGTCCATTTGCTTTGGCACAAATGAAAGGACAAATTCACATGAAACGGAATCAGATGTTCCCACAATTAAAGTGAAGATACAAAGAATAATTCAATTCAATTCAATTCAATTTATTTGTATAGCGCCAAATCACAATACAAATCATCTCAAGGCACTTTACAAAAACTAAAACTAAAAACCCAACAATTCCCTTATGAGCAAGCACTTGGCGACAGTGGAGAGGAAAAAACTCCCTTTAACGGAAGAAAAAAACCTCCAGCAGAACCGGGCTCAGTTTGGGCGGCCATCTGCCTCGACCGGAGATAAACTCAACCTCAGCAGACTAGCAGGTTACTTACCTTTAACAAAGTTAGTATTAAAATTGCAATTAAAATTGCAATCATGGTATTTGTATTAGAAATATCATAATACCTCTACACGGAATGATATTGCAATAGCACCATGATAGCAACAGACACACCCAGTAAACCTTCTGTAAATGGCTTAAGTCCTAGGAGTATGAAACCTGCAGCATAACGAGGCAAGATGTGGTTAATGTTCTTGTTTTTTTTTTTTTTTGAAAACTTAGATTTTTGCAAGCAACATTTTTTTTACAAATGAAAATTCAGAAGTGCTTATTTTATTTTTAGAAACTTAGCTTCATACCTTCATTTGGTGTGTCTGTGTACCTAAAAAACCAGGAACTGGTTTATCAATAAACAGTTTTCTGGGCGTATCACTAAAAATAAAAGAGGACATATTTTTGTCTCAATGACATTGCATGATTGCCTTTTGTCCAAATTAAAATTCTCAGCGCTGTCATTGCATAATATCTGGAAAAGCTCCAGGAGATTCACAGCACGAACATTTCAAATATTCAAATAAATGACACATCCGGACCTGCTTCCTATATCATGTTTATCTCAGTTTTGTTTCCACAGAATACAAGACAGTTTCTATATTAGGTTTCACTTTAATTAGGGACATGTAGCTCGGATGTCTACAGTCTGGTACAGTGGTCCTGCAATAACTAACGTTGAGATTACTCAGTTTTTGTTTCAGACTGGCTCCAGTCGGGTAGAAAACAGGCTCCTTCAAAGACAAAAACAACTTTATGGAAACAGTTTCTTCACTTCTTCAGCCTGAAGACCTGAAGGAGAGTTACACCCAAGCACAGCTGAACTAGATCAATAAAACACAGCAATGTAGCAACATCCACATGGACAGTCCTATCAAATAAACATCCCCCGCACGCACGCACGCACACACACACACACACACACACACACACACACACACACACACACAGACGAAAGATGTGAAGATGTTATATTAAAGAAAAGCAAACTTTACCCCGGGCATCTCTTGGAGGAGCTCGTTAAAGTCCAATCCGCTTGCGTCCAGCCAACGGTCTGTAATGTCTTTAAAGCGGCAGTCATAAATATGGATCCATTTGGAGTCCTGACCCAGCAGGGACCCCGTCGGGGTTTGTCGATCAGGAATAGGGCTGAACATCTCGTCGACTTTACAAGTCAGCTAAAGTATCTAACCCGCACAAACATTACAGTGCAGTCCAAACATGAACAATACATGTAACCTAACCCGACATCGGTTAAACTGGGACCACACTTTCACTTCTTTCCTCCTCTGTGGTCCGTGTACCCATTAGCTGTCTTCTACTATCCTCTACTCTTGTGATTTACAGTCTGCGTTCAAACCTTTCCGTGTCTTGGTTTTAGCGGCACTGGTCCCTGGGGCTTAGCTATAGCACCCTCTTCAGTACAGCACAAACTACTTATTTCCCACACCCAATCTAAGACAGAAGTCACAGCTGGATGCTTACGAAGTAGCTTCCGTGTCGTATTTACTGCTTTTTGCGTGACTCTGATATAATAATATGGGAAAAATCCCGTCTGAATGAATGTTTTGTTAAATGTTTTTCCCATTTTCACACATTTATTGAACGCACCACGGCTTCTACGGAAGGTAGTTGGGGACAAACGTCATTCGACTTTTATTTCCGCGAATGGTTTCACAGAGACACAGCTGGATTAGGTTGGTTTTTACATCGGTTTCGTTTTCAAAGAAAACGTGCACATTGTTGATGCAAAAATCAGCTAAATTTACTAATTGATAGTCTCCAGCTTGTTCCACAATGTCCGTGGTGGTCCAGAACAGCCACGGCTGGTTTGTGGATTCATGCTCACTCATCGATCAGGGCTATTCCCGCTGCATCCGATGGAGAGGCAATAAAAAGTCCCACGTGAAGTGTGGTTTCCAAAGGCAGTGTTTTCAAGTCCAGAAACACTTTGGCAATGACAGTGACAAAGCCCCTGTGGCTGGAGGAAGATACACCTGTGGGCCATCGAAGGTAATTTCTGCTTCAGTCTGCCACAGAAATATTTCATAGCAGTGTTGGGTGATATTCTTTACTGAAGTAATAGTAATACCACATTGTAGTAATACTCATTTGCCAGTAATAGTCCTGCATTCATAATGTTACAAAAGTATTGTTTACTGCACATAAATGATAAACGTGTGAGGTTAATGTCTGTGAAGAATGACACATTTCATACTAATGTATACAATCACATAATTGTTGAACCATAATCACTTTATTGTGTGCACTTTCTGCTTAAATCGGAGATAACTACATTATATATTTATCATTTGATTTAGGCTACTGCTTTGCAGCTTGTGAGTTTACCATCTGGGATCAAGTTCATTGTATTTTGTTTAGTTAGTTTTATTCTGAAAGGTAACTAGTAAATGAAAAGTGCAATATTTGTCTCTAAGGTGTAGTGACGTCCAAATATGAAGCAGCAGAAAATAAAAATTACTACAATGAAGTCTTGATATCTCTAAATTATACTTATAAAGAGAACCTGAGTTAATTTACTTAGTTTCTTTTACCTTTCCCCTACTAAGCACAATTTTAAAACTTTACCCAGTGACCACTGTGTACAGTTGAGTGTAAAGGAATGGACACTCCTGGGAAAAACACGTAAATTATTTTAATTCATGCAGTGAAAAAAAGAAAATATAACACCTACAGTGCACAGACATTAAATGGGCTTTTTGTAAAATGTTACTGTGCTGTTACATTTTTAACACTTGAAAAATAGGCAATAAAAATGTTTATTGTGGCACATGCAACCTAAGCTTTTGCTCCCAGCTTATTTATTACTGTAGTAGCTGTCTTTGTGGTTTACTACTTTTTGTTGCCAGTTAAGAGTCTTTTTGTTCTTGATTTAGGATTTTCAGTCACTTTTCCTGCAGATCTCTTCATGTTCCGAGATATTTTTAGGCTGACTTGCACAGACAGGATGTTTAGATTTTTATTGATGTTTATGTCATGAGATGTGATGGCTGTTCCAAAAGCTTCAGCTGGTGCTTGTTGAAGTGGTTTATGGTGCTTTGGATCATTGCCCTGATCCAGAAGTCAGTCTCTTTTCAGTTTCACTTTGTGGACTGACTGCAAGACAGTTTAACCTAGAATTTGTTCATATATAGTGGAAATTGTTTTCTGTGCCACAGGATGCCCCACAGTCCCATAATATTTCCACAACCATATTTAACAGCGGGGGGTTCTTTTCATCCTGCTCCATTTTTCTCCAGTCAGCACTGGTGATTGTGGCAAGAAACAAAAAAAACAGTTTATCTAGATGTTACTCTGCAGAATTCAGATGTTTTGATGAAGTTGCAGGTCAGATTGCCTACTGACGAGTTCCAACTTCCTGCTGCTCTTTTGTAGCCTTATGATGTTTCACTTTATGCCAAGCAGATGTGCAGTTTTTATCTCAACTTCCTTCCAGTCTTCCACATCACATCTTGTCACCCACAGTTCACATTATCTGTCATTACTAAATGACATTTTGCACAGTGGAAATTTCCGTTTTTAAGTGCACTGATATGTTTTATTCAAGCTTTGAGCAGTTTCACTTTTAGATTCTCAGTCAGTTCTGGGAAAATGTCTTTTAGGTCCGTTTTTTCTCTATTTACCAGCTAAAATAAATCTGTAGCATTACACTGATTTGCATTGCAAAGTATTGCTTCAAGATATTTTTGAAAATAATCATACAGTATAGCAGTAGTTATGGGTGTTACTCTTTTCTTGCTTGCCGTTCATCAGTATTCAACAATTTGACTTTCAGAAAAGGCCACGAAAACAAAATGAGCTCAACCAAGGAGAAATAGATTCACAAGTCTTCCATGAAATGGTATGTTGACTCTCACTCTCTAAATCTAAAGACCACTGCATATATCATTTATGGACAGAGATTCATGTTAGCAGAGATTATATTAAGCTGCTGTAATTAAGGTGTGGCAGGCAGAACAACATGACTTGGGAAACTTGTTTTTCAAGGTGCAATGAACACTGCAATGACATTTGAGACTTTAGCACATACCCAGATTTCCAACCAAGCTGTCATTGGTTGACTTTGATTGTGGTAGGTTAATGTATATATTATATATATATATATATATATATAATAAATTAGCTGTGAGATAAATGCAGTGAAAGTAAAAAGTAAAAACGTTAAATCTGATATGTAGAAGTAGAAAGGTCATAGTCCCTTTCAACAACTAATGAGCACTAAAAGTTTAATTGCAAGCATTTCTCTCCCAGTACAAATCTCAGATGCTCATTATTCAGTTTAGTACACCATTCAGATGGAATAATCTCTTGTCATGATGCAGATTAGGTCCGTCATCCTGGAGGGAACCAAGTCTTTGGTGGACTCTGCCCAATCCCTCGGATATCTGAAAGGAGAGAAGGACGCGTTAAAAGAACCTCTTCCTTTCCAAGAGTGCAATCTTGCTGCTCTTTGTGAAATGGCTAAAGAGCTCCCTCTAGTGGCTGATGAGGAGCAGGAGGAGTGCGTTCAGTTCCTTTTGGCTAAGGACGGCTGTACGTCACATGTTGACTTGTTCTCTCGGGTTACAGAGAACAGGGAGGACTGGTCTGCGGTGGTCACGCTGATGGGAGAGGAGTATGTAATACCACAACACTCAGCCTTCCTGCTGTCTGATTTCAAACAAATACAACCACTAATCCACTGTGAGTACACTGGTCCCTCTGAATCAGAAGATGCCGAAAATCGGAGTAATTGTTTTTCAGGTCAACTGTAATCAATTTGACAAAAAGCCTTACAGTTACAGCCATTGCATGCTTATGGTGATATAATTCAAAGGGATAAAAATAAATAAAACTGTGGCCTAAACACAACCATGTAGCTCTGACTTTTGCCAACATAACTTAGTGTGTTTCTTTGAATTCTCATCATCTCAAGTAACAACATATTTGTTTCCACATTTGACATAGTCGCTTGTTTTCTCACACAGATGGAAGAAAGTTTGACTTGATAGTTATGGATCCACCCTGGCAAAACAAGTCTGTGAAAAGAAGTCGCAGGTAATTTGGCATCAAAGCATTTTAGGAGGTGTAAAGTGGGAAGGCAGGTAGGATAAGGGATGTAATTTAAACACAAGAAATGGGATGAAGAAGACAAACAGATGAAGAATAAGAAGAGCAGTTTAAAAGTTAATCCTCTGTTTTCAGGGGTGGAACCTGTTAATTGCCTTTCGATTGGTGTGGAAATTCTGAAATGTCTTAGCAGCTGTGTTGAGTTAAATTCTCATGGCAGCCTGATGATAATGCTAACATTTGTGGAACATTTGCCTTCATAGTGTTGCTAAAGAAAAAAGTAGCTATTATAGCAAAAAATAAGAAAAAAATGCAAAAAAGAGTAAGTAGAACAACATTTGGAAATTTACACGAATGTGTACAGTTTTAATAATGCATTTATATAACTTACTGTATTGAATGTAAGGCTGTGCAGTGATATTTTAAGAGCCATAATAAGGAAGAGAATTGTGTAGTGGTTTCATTTACACATCATCAGTTTTAAAAACTGTTTTCTCCATGTAGATACGATTTCCTGCCCTCATCCCAGCTGAAGGGGCTCCCGATACCCCTCCTGGCTGCTCCAAACTGTTTAGTGGTCACGTGGGTTACAAACCGCTGCAGCCACCAGCGTTGTGTCCGTGATGAGCTGTATCCACACTGGGGTGTAGAGGTCATAGCTGAATGGTTCTGGGTCAAGGTACAGAACATTAAATGCAGTTATCAAATATGACATATTGGTTTGATTTCAAAGGCTTTAGGAGGCTGCACTTTCCCCTCAGGTGTCCACATCTGGACAGTTTGTGTTTCCCCTGGATTCACCTCATAAGAAGCCATATGAAGTGCTGGTGCTGGGCCGATATCGTCCCCCTTCAGATACCTCCAAAAGGTGTAAAATATTTTATTTCCATTTTTTGGTTTTAATAAAGTTTATGCTATAACCCTTAAATGTATTGTATCCAAAACACATTTTTAGACTCGTCTAACCACTTTCAGCTCTTCAGAAGCATCAGAGGTTCTAGTGGAGGATCATCGTTTGATTGTCAGTACCCCATCAGTTTTCCACTCCCAGAAGCCCTCACTCTCAGGTAGATATCTTCAAAACTTTACTGAATGCCAAGCTCCTTGGTACATAGCAGTACAGCAGTGTTATGTGCTTCAATGTGCCACCAGAGGGCAATGCTGCAGCATCACTGATTTATTTTACTGTATAGCTTAACTGAGGAGAGGAGCACATTACAGAGTGCTGTCATATATGCAAGAGCAAACCCTCAAAGTCTGAGTCACTTTGTTAGATTTGCATGGCTGAAATTTAAAATGCACCATTTCATTTTATTACAAATGACAACATGGAGTATTATTACAAAAAGATTGTAACTGCTAGGTGTTTTGTCAGAAGAAGACAAAAGTAATAAATCACTTTATTTTCTACATTACATAAATATAAGTATTATACTGTTTTAATGTGCAACTGACTTTCTGCTTCAGTAAATGGCATTTTCTTATGAGACTACTGGTGGTCACAGATGGCCATGTTCGAGGAGAGAAAACTGCCCAAACACAACAAGCATGGTCTCTGTTGTGTTCACAATAATTGAAGTGCTTGAATCCTCAACCCACGAGAAATTTGCATTAAAGAGTGGGAACTTCTGCTGCTCTAATATATCGAATGTGTCCTGTTTGCACTGATTATGGTGTGGCAAGAATGACTTTAACATGGGCGCTACTTAGAATCAATGTAAGACAATGACAGTGAACACACAGTATAAGAGAAGCTTGACGTAATTTCCCTCCCTCTCAGGGGAACATTTACGGTGCAGTATAGAGAGCAAAACACCGGCAGTGTTTGCTGGCGCCCTTTCAGCTTCACAGCAAACCGTCCGCCTCATGAACATAGTCATGGATGTTGTATACTGATTGAAATTATAAACATGACATTGAGAAGCTGTGATAGTCCTTACCAGAAAACACTGGTTTTTGTGCACAAGCTCAAAAACAATTTACCTAAAATAAAAAATGCAACTGTTCTTCAACATTTTTGTTTACACTCATAGCCCTGGTTTCTTTCAGAAGGTAACTCTAAATTTTACAACCCATGCCTTTTCAGACGTGTACTGTAGCCACTTGACTTTGTGAAGAGTAGCTGCCTGTGAAGGAGGTTTGCTATGGTTTCCAACAAAAATGTATTTTTGAATCAATAACATTATATTCTGCAGCCATTAGTGGTTAACACTTCTCTGATCATAGGGTCATGTACACTAGAGGTCGACCATTATTCGTTTGGCCAATTAATCAGGCCGATTTTTGACATTTTTAACATAATCGGCATCGTCTGGGTGTATTAAGCCGATTAATAGGTAGGCACATCCGCAAGCAACCAGGTGTTTCTATTATAATCCGCCACACATGTAAAAGCAACATAGAAGAAGAAGTAGGCAGTGGTGGGTTTCATGGTGGAGATTAAAACCACAAGCAAGTTGAAAAATTCATGTTAGCAACTACGTTTGCTGACAGTTGTCATTGCTGACATTGGGTTAAACTGGTCATTTGTTACACACTTTCCAGGTAATGCGCTAACATAGCTAATGAAGTTTATTATTTTAGTTTAAGTGGAGATGAAATAGCCACATGTGCAGTATTATAAAGCATTGCAAGTATTCTTCATCAAGACACTTTGTTTTATTTACATTAAAGGTAAGGGTAACTTTGCTCCACATGGCTAATTTGCCTACATCAATGCAAACCACCACTTATACCTTTTTATGATCAAATTACACATTTTCACTATGCAGTTACACAAGGAAGAATATATACATCACATTTATGGACGAAGAACTGAAGCACTGGGCAAACAGCCTCACTAATCTTTTATTTCATAGATGGATATCCATTTTTTTTTTTTCCCCAAAGAAAACACCCAGGTTTACGTGAGAAATTAATGGCATCACTTCAGTGCATTGCCCATAGCAACCTGGTATTCAGTGAGAATAATGTAGTAAAGGAGGATAGAGAGGTAGAGAAGTAGAGAGAGCAGGATGAGGTTGGCACAAAGAGCACTGGTCATAAGACGGTGTGTAAATGTCACATCGTGCAAAGGAGCTGTGCTCCCCTAAAAGTCTGACCCTGGATTCATCCCGAGTTTAGACAGAAAATGCGAATACCCAGTAAAACAAAATCGGCTCAACATATTGGCCAAAAAAATCAGTATCATTAATAAGCCATCAGCATCAGCCATAGAAAAACCCATATCAATCAGCCGCTAACCTCGGGGTGCATGCATGTGCTTTCCCATTTAAAATGAGAGAGAGTGTCCAATTTTTGACCAGCAGTGCTTATGACTTATCTTACTAATATTTAATGTTGCTTTTCCACTTCAGCCCTGTTTATTTTCAATCTTAACACAAGTGAGATGCTTTCCAAGGCAATGAAGTATTCCAGGCCACACTGGACAGGCCTGCAAAGTGAAAATGTAACTTCATGCAAAGTAGGGAGGAATTTGCTCGGTGGTATGCAGTGTTTTCACAAAAAATAAGCAGCACAGTGGTGTGCCAGTAAGTTTACAGGCTGACTCCTTTGGATATCCATCTCTTCAAATCTCTTGCCTCCAGGATCACATATAAAAACACAATCAACATTGCAGAACGTGACATTAACGGCTGGAGAAAGTGCAGGTTGCGTATTTATGCGAACAAAAAAGAACAAGCCAACTGCTAGCTTGTGACCGTTGCTATGTCCACAAAGACATGTGGTGGAGGCAATGTTGCAGGGTTTGTTTGCTTCCAGTGGATCCTCACCCTAAAGCTGAGGCAGCACCATTTTTGAAAGATGTTTCCAACCAGCAAATTTATACACGGCGTCAAACGCTTTCATTTATTTTTGAAACCAGTTTTTCTGCCATTTTAACTTGTGTCAGTTTTTGCCATAACATTTTAAAATGCACTCTTATTATATCAGCTATGTAACCCAGTTTCCTGCTCCACAGATACATATATTGATAGAAAAACATTCAGCGGTTTGTCACTGTTATTGTGGTCATTCTTATATAATTTTCATGAATGTTTTTTTTCTCCCAGCCTGAACTCAAAGGATGAATTTCAGTTTCTCTTTGTCATTCCTGCAATAGTTTTTGCAACTGCTTAAAATTTCAAATAGGTCCCAGGACCTTTGCCATTAAGACGTTTGAGGCTTTCTGACACTCATCCCTGTAACTCTGCTACACTTTTTGTTCTTGTCAAGCACGTCAGGTCTGCTCAAGCCAGTGGACAGCCTTAATTGTGTGAAGCCATAGCCATTGAGCCCAGTGCTGAGATGCCCTGACTTACCTCTGTTCCCGCCTCAGACGGGGCTCCTGTCACTGACACTCATGGTTGTTACTGAGAGATAAAGGACACCATTACTCCATTACAGATATAACACATTCTTGCCAGATGGTCAAGCTGCAGAAAGTGTTTGTGCTTCTCTGAATGACAGAGCCTGTGATTTTTATTAGTCAAGACTTCCTGCAATGTTAGAAATTGTGAGAAATAAGGTTCCTTCACAACTTAGTATTATAATTATTGCTTAAATGGCTATTCCTAATATTGGCTTCAGGACCACGGACACTGAATGTTATGCTGGTTTCCTTACTGTTGATTGGGGATTGGCTCTGTGACAGTGATCTGTGCAGCAGAATGTTTCATTGGCAGTTACACTATTAGTGTTAATTTGTGAACTGTCCATTTTTTTAACACTAAAATGTGAATTTGAAACAAATATATAAGTACATCTTTAGATCTTTTTGCTGTACATGGTTGTTAGAGTAATGAAAACCCTGATGCCAGTTGGGGTCTAATTGCCTTGTTTTTATCACTCTGTGACTGCAATGCTGTAGTATTTCAAACAGTTTTAAATCACCTGGGTCCAGTTGAATGTCAGAGGCTGCCTTGTCTACAGGGAGTTTATGAATTCAAGGTATATATAATATCAATATATTACAACTTGAAAAATATAAAAAGTAAAATATTGAACTCCTGTCTTTGAGTTTATATGGTAAATGTGTTGTCAAACAATTATTCATCCAGCAGACAGGGAGCAATATAAACCCTCATTAGCATGTATTTATCTGTAGAATCACACTCTATTGTGTATCACAGTGCAGAACCCTAACTATGAATGAATTAAACTCACATACACACACACAAAGTTGACACTTTGTTGAGCAGAAATGTGAAGCCAAGTCAAATGTTTTAAATGATCATTTGCACCAAGAGAGCATGAAAATGTATTGCATGCTTGCACAATGTTGGAAGAGCAAGAGCGAATCTGTACAGTAATTTGAAGATGGGGGACAAAGAGAAGAGGTCAGCCAGTGTTTTCTGTGGCAGCGAATAAGAGCTTGACCGCCCTTTTCTGGTCATTGAGCATTAGAGAGCAATCCTTCTTAAGTTCACATTTCAAGAACCAGGAGACAAGTGGCTTTATTTCTAGGTGCTTTATGCACTTGTAAAGTTAAATGCTGGAATGAAAGCAGCTGATAATTTTTCTAGTCTTCTTTATCACCTGATTATTGTGGTTCTGACTGACTGACCCATGGGTCAGTCAGTCAGAACCAATTTGTGTTTTTAATTGTTTTCAGATGACAAAACCATCAAATTCATTGTGGGTTTTAGTCTGGTCCACAAGGAACACTGACCTGTAGGTTTTACAACTGTCACTGCCCTTCCAGTTTCTGATTGGCTGAACACACCTGATCCAAGTAATCAGCTGGGATAGTTGGAAAGCAGGCAGGACAGTGTTCCTTGAGGACCAGGATTGGGAACCACTGAATTAGTGTATATGTGTATTTGATTGACAAAAGAACCCTGAAAAACGTTCTTGTTTCAACAAAAATAATTTTCTGTTTCTGATCTTAATTTTCCCTTTGAATCTGTATCCTAAATAATAATAATAATCTCCTGAATAATATCCTGATTACCTGGATCAGCCGATCAGAAACTGGGAAGGGCAGGGATAGTTGGAAAACCAGCAGGACAGTGGCCCCTGAGGACTGGAGTTAGTGACCCCTGATCTATATCATTTCTCTTCTTCATTTCTTTCTTTATACAGAGGTGTTAAAGCCATATGTTGGAGCTGAAGCCAAGTGTCTGGAGCTGTTTGCCCGAAGTCTGCAACCCAGATGGACAAGCTGGGGCAATGAAGTACTCAAATTTCAGCACACTAGGTATTTCACTTTGACAGCTGCAGATGATCCAGAAGACATTGCTAAAGAGGAGGAGGGCACAAACTGACCCACAGTAACACCAGCTTCTAGCTCAAGATCCTCTCCTCCTCATCACTACCCTGCCACCGTAGACTAATGACCATCAACACTAGTCACATCAGTATTTCACTTTGGTTTTCTGTGAAGGCAATATATTCCTATACCAGTTCACTTTGATATGTACTTCTCATCCATGTGGGACCTTTAATTTGTTTTTGTTTTTTTTTGTTTTTTTTTGAGTATGGGTTGTTTTTAAGGTAGTGAATCACAGAAATGATGAGGCAGTTGGAGAGATGAAAGTGCATTTCTATTAATTTCTAAATTTTTAACCCATCGTCCCAAAATGCAGTCAGATAAACACCACTTACCGTTTTTTATGTCTGACTTTTAGGTAATCTTTGGCACAATGTGAATCTTAAAAATGATCAAAGTATTTCTATTTTTATAATCCCATTTCCAAGAGCATTGGGGCACTGTGTAATTACACTGTACAAATAAAAATTGAAGTGTTTTACAAACTCCCTTTACCCCACATTTATTTGTAGCTGTATAAACATAAGATATTGGATGCTGAAATGAATGGATTTATGTATTTTGTTTTATGTAAGCTTATTCTGAATTTGAGACCAGTAATACCTTCAAAAAAAAAAAATTGTGACTGGGGCTGAAAAAGTTGTGTAACCTGCCAAGTGGAACATCTCACAATTAATTGGAAACAGGTCAGTATTATGAGTAAGGAAAGGGCATCCCCGAGTCTTTCAGTGTTCACCAAACACTCGTGAAGACAGCATGGGTAAATAGTCCAACAGTTTAGGGGGTCAGTGTCATTTAAAGATACAGAGTCAATCTCTGTACAAAAGGAACAATGATGTAAACGCATACTGAATGGCCGTGATGTCTGGACCAATAGGCAGCACTGTATCAAAACAGATGTGATTCTGTAGTTAAAATCACTGTGTGGGCTCAGGAATACCTCCGACAACCACCACTGGTTTGTCTCTGCATCCACAAATACACATTAAAACTCTGTTATGCAAAGTAAAAGCTATATAAATACAAACTTCAGAAAAGGTGTACCTTCTCTGCTGAACCCTAATGCTCAATAATATATTCAGGTCTTGTTAAAACATATGCTGTTATCAATACAACGTGGTTATTTCAGCAAGACAATCCCAAACCACAGTCTGCAGGTATTACAACTGCATGGCTACATACTGTAGTGAAAGAGCCCAGGTGCTAAACTGGCCTGCTTGCAATCCTGACCTGTCTTTCACTGAAAAGATAAAGTACATTATGTGGGAAAAATATATGACCACATAGACCCCAAACTGTTCAGCAGCTGCTTGTATCAAACATGGGAAAAAGTTTTGCTTTTAAAACTGTTGATTGATCTCAGTTCCCAACTCTTCAAGTGTTGCGAAACTAAATGTTATGCAACCCATTGGTTAAAATGCCCCTGACCCAACCTTTTTAAACATGATTGTATCAAATTAAAACCTAGCATCTATTTTAAAAAAGAAAAACAAAATTACTCATTTTTAACATTTGATATGTTGTCTTTGTGCTATTTACAATGTGGTTTGCTTATAAATGTTGATTCGTTTTTTTTTATGAGCAACACCTACTGTTTTCTACTCAGCCTCGGCAATGTCAAGAACACCTACTTCTAACTTCAGCTAATTTCTGAATTTTCCTTGTTTCAATTGAAAGACTCTTCCATAACCATTAGCATCCATTAGCCATTATCCCACCTTTTTTATATTAGGTGGGGCCTTTCTAATGATTCTTTGGTCTTCAGGGGAAGGAACGCTGTGGTGGTGTTGTGGTGATGAGCAAGGTTGTCTTTGAGGCAGATGAGGATGAATTACGGCGGCTGTAGCACAGTACACATCACAGCTAATGAAGCCAGTGTGACTCCAGCAGGATCATTTACACTTGTCAAGCTTTCTGTGTCTCAGCCACACCAGTCTCTACACTGATTGTTTCAGTCAGTTCAGCTGGTTCACACCACTGTCCAAGGGCCACTGTCCTGCTGGTTTTCCAACTATCCCTTCCCTTCCAGTTTCTGATCAGTTGATCCAGGTAATCAGGATATTATTATTATTATTTAGGATACAGATTCAAAGGGAAAATTAAGATCAGAAACAGAAAATTATTTTTGTTGAAACAAGAACATTTCAGGGGTTCACACCCCTCTGCCATTTATTAAGATGTTACTGCAGCCTGTGTGGGCAGCCCAACAACATCTTCTCTGATGTCCCTGATCCTGATGCACACATTGCTCAGCCCTTTTGAGCAGACCACCCTATGGGTTACATCAGGAAATCTCCCTGTGGCAACAGTGGTGATGGCTCTGGGCATGACACATCATGGAAGTGCACACCTACTTTTACAGTGTTACTCAGAGTGGCATCTATGTGTGATGGACAGGCTGATCTGCAGGGGTCATACACTAGTGTGCTGTCCCTCAGTTGAGATTCAGCAGTATTGTGGAAACACTCTCTCCTTCTTCAGGAGCTCCTGATAAAATAAAACAACAGTATTTTCAGGGTTTCTTTGGGGGAGGTTGCTAGTCAAGTTTCACATACCAAACAACTGGTTCATATCCATAGACATGGAGGATGATGTTTTCACTTTTCCAAAACTTCCTGTGTTTTTCATTCCAAAGAATTTGATATCAGCACAACTGCCTGCAGTTTTGTTACTCTCTGGCTTCTTGCACTCTCTCCAAATGAGTGGAGACAGTGCAGGAGATGTGGTTCTTCCCATGGTTAGTAATTTTTCTGTTCTTCTACATAAGTACACAAGTTTTTGACACTTCCCAGTCAGCTTGCTGTAACACTTCTGCTCGATATTCCATCGCTATTGCTTTTATACTACAAGACTTAAACACATAAATATCAAAAATGTTTCAGTCTGTTCATCCATCACCTACTGCTTATCCTGGCAGATCCAGGGTCACTGGGAGGCTGGAGCTAATCCCAGCTGACAGTGGATGATAGGCGGGGTACACCCTGCAGAAAACTTTCAAACCCCCCACAGAAAGGCTCCAGGGTTTGCTTTTAATATCGATGATGTCTATAAACCCGTCGCACTACAGGATCATTTGGGCAGATATTTGATTCTAACCAGCCTAAAGTCAGGAGTGCCCCCACACTCTCTGGGGTGAATTTGGGCCAGAATCGTCCCAATTACCCTCTAGTCTGGAGCCAGCATAAGCAATTCATCACCCCATAGCATTGCTGTGTTTTGATTTAATTTTATTTATTTATGCACTGAAGGACATAGCTCTCTTTCAATCTTCCAAAGGTTAAAGAGAAAGAAGTGCATAATATATATAGGTATAATTAAATGAAAAATAACTGATGCAGTCCAAAGCTGTAATAAAACATCATAAATTAGGTGGTGGTGGTGGGGGGGGGGGACTCTCTGAGACTTTGCTCTCTTCTGATCATAGCTTTATATATATATATATATATATATATATATATATTGCTCATTTGTCATCATGACTACACAATCAGTCTCTAAAAGCCTAGAATATACCACAGAATGATGTAATCAAGACCTTTTTTCCAGGCGCCAGAGGAAAGAGGGTGCTCTGTCAAAGTCAAGATGAAGCACCACAGTGAAGACCCAGTCATCCCTTTGTCTCCTTCCTTTTCTGCTAAACCAAGGTTTCATGAGTTTTTCTTTGTTTTAAATCACATCTGTCCCAGTTTCCGTCTTTTCAGCTCAGACCGGGAGCAGGACAGCTTCATCTCAAATTGTCAGTTGTCAGCTCACACCTCATCCTTTTCAAAGGGTGTGATGGTCTCTAACTGAGCTAACCAACTGAATTAAGTTTCTTAATCAACACTTAGGTTACCAAATGAGTGCACACATAAACATCTGGTGGAGCAGTCGTGCTCTTTCAAAAGTAATAAAAATAAAAAACCTTTGATAGAAACTGTTGGGCAACATCTGCCTTAACAAGTTGGGGTGAATGGATAGTAGGGAGATATGGGAGTTTATTCCAAACTTTGTTTAAGAGCACTGTCTTTCAGTGAGAGTTTAATTTACAAAACCATGTCCTTGCAATCTAATAGTCCCTGCTTGTGCTCATAACTGTGAATATGCAATTATTTCATTATTATTATTATTTACTTCTGAAGTATGAGCGTGAAAGGTCCCCTAAAACAGCGTTCTAAAAACTATTAAACTGTAGATCAGCTCAGCTCCTGCAGTGTGGACATAAAAAAGGGGAACTTCCTTTAATAGTTCTAAGACCTATGAAAAGATTCCTGCAGTCCAAAAGCATTAATAAACCTAGTATACTAAGTTCATTTCCTGTTGTCCTAATGATGGGATTACTGTAAACATTTGAAAACCATTGAAACCCAATGGACCCAGCCAGCATAGACACCAAGACAAGTAAGGAAAAATTTGTTCATGATCTTCTGCGTTCCCTGCATATACTACTCACCTGCTTTCCCATGTGTCCTGTAAGTCAAGTTTCCCCCAGTGTCAGTTACTCACTTTTCTCTCTGAGCGTCTTGGTTCTTTTGTCATCAGTATCCATCCTGGGACTCCTCGCTCTTCTGGGTTTCGATGCCTCATTCAGATATACTGGATTTTTGTCCTCTCTCCTCTGTGTGCTAGTTCTTTTCTCATATGCTGTGAATGATGTGCTTGGCTGCCTCTTGCTCTTGTTCACAATCACTTTCAATGGTATAGGCCAATTAATTAATTCATAGTTTTACTGTCCTTGAAAAGAATGTTAAACCTTGAAGTTATATGGTAAGACAGGGTAGCAGAGGCAGCCCCACCCTATAGTACTTAGCACCCCTTTAAATTGTATTTAACTACCAGCTACATCAGTTGTCCCTTGTCTCTGATTCTGTTTGATTTTTCTGAAGAGGATCTCAATGTGCAGCTGACAGGAATAGAGCGTCTAGGGTTCGGGGACCTCAGAATTGCATCTGTGTGGTTATGTTGGCTTCATCAAACCATGGCCTTCAGCATGAACTGGTGCAGTTTACAGCCAAAGATGGAGTATCAGGGATGAGACTTAGCCCCTCTCAGGGTTTTAAGCTAAGGTTATTAGTTGGAAAGTGGTGGATTTCTCCCTTCGTGTTCGGATTGAGTTCTGCCTCAAGCAAAGCTGTTCAAGTATCCTGGGCTCTTGTTAATGTGTGAAGGTAAAATGGAGTGTGAGATTGACAGGTAAATTGGTGCAGCTTCAGCAGTAATGGAGGCATTTTATCTGACCATTGTGGTACAGAGGGAGCTGAACTGGAAGACAACATTCGCAATTTACTAGTCAGTCTATCTTCTGAAAAAATGACATTGACAGAGATTGGCTTTATTGGCCTGGGTGTGGAATTTGGACATCTGGAGGGAGGTCAGAGTAGAACTGCTGCTCCTTTGTATCAGTTTATGTATTTCAGGCATCTGATTAGGATGTCCCTGGAGGCCCTGGGAAAGACCCAGAGTATGCTGGAGAGATAATATAACTCATCTGGCCTGGCAATACCTTGAGATAAAGGAAGAGCAGAAAAACATTGCTGGTGAGAAGGATATTTGGACTGTTTTACTGAACATTTTCTTACAATCTGCATGTAAGAAGAACAAGTGTTATATTCACTTCAATTATCAAATGATCAGATCAGACACTTTGATCACTGTACTTACAATGGTGGGAAAGCCTATGTTAGCGGTTTGGTATGACCATGTTGTCTGCAGTAAGTGATCATAAAATGTGTTTTTGTCTTTTTCACAGATACAGATATAGATTTCACAGATATCTGTTGTAGATTTACTTCAATGTTTAGGGTCATTGTCCTACAGCAGGGGTCTCCAACCCTGGTCCTCGAGCACTACTGCCCTACCCACTGCTGATTACCAGGCTCAGGTGTGTTCAGCCAATCAGAAACTGCTAGGGCAGGGATACTTGGAAAACCTGCAGGACAGTAATGCTCAAGACCCATCTCCTGCAACATCCACCTTCTACTGAACTTTAGCTTGTGGACAGCCACCCTGACATTATCCTGTATGATACTTTGATAAGCTCAGGAATTCAAGACTATTCCACTCAGTGATGGCAGCCGTCCAGGCCCAGAGGCAGCAAAGCAGCCCCAAATCATGCTCCCTCTACCGTACTTCTTGGTTGGTTTTTTCATATTGGTATGTGCTTCTCTTTTTACAGCAAGTTGGTTATTTAGTTTCATCAGTCCCCAAAACATTTTCCCACAGTGTAGGTCTGAACCACAGCTATCACTACACAAGAAAATATCACATATTGTCATTGAATTGTCAGATATATTTCCCCATGTAATTTTGGGTATGACAGATGAAGAAAATGATGTTGTACATAGTCAAAAGCTTTGTCAAATATTCTGCTCAGAGGGAAAAACAAAGCCTTTGGTTTAGAGACAGCCGTGCGGCAAACTGGCATGGTAAGATCTCCCCTAGGAGGCTGTTGGGGATGAGACAGATAATTATTTCCTAAGAGGTGCTGTTCCTCTTCTTCTGTTCCAGTCCCAAGGCCCTGTCCTCTGTGCTGCCTTTACTAGACATACACATGCAGCTCAAACTTTCAAAAAGCAGAAACTGCAATGAATGAGTTTCATCACTGAGCATCATCAGAGAGAATGTAAAAGACGAGTTTGAGAGTGCAGACGTAGAAATTCCCAAGGTATTAATTTATTACCACAAATTCTGATGTTTATGATGGAAGGTCTTGTATGTTATTAGATTTCTAAAAATAGTTTAATAATAAAACTTTTTAAAAAACACTGGCTATTTTTAACTAAGTGCTATTAATTTTCTATTATTCAAACTAGGCAGTGCAGCAAAATAAAACAGTTATTAAAAATATTAATACTCAGATTTTTTACATTTTCTTATGGGTAATTAGTTCGTCACACTTCAGGCTCCCAGACTTCATTATTCAACAGCAAAAATCCCTATTTTATTTAATATTTGTGCTTTTTTCATAGAGTTCCTTAAACAGGCAGGGTGGTGAGCTTTGATTTCCTTTCTGACACATTCAAATGATAATTTCATCTCCTCAAAGAATTCATTTACCTAAATAAATTTGAGATGAATCAAAGCAAATGCTTTGCAGAATATCTTAAATGTATTTCGGAGGAAATAGGCTTTGGTAATATAATCTGATTTAACATAGTGCCATGTACTTTATGAAATGTTTCAAAATCACCCAAGGGACAAGATATATCTGGCTGTCATTAAATATACATATGAAAAGAGGAGAAAGAGAGGCAAGCAAGAGAGAGATGTGCTGCGATTGTAATTTTACATGAGGACACTCGAGCTCACAGATCTCAGACTCCCCTCAAAAAGAGGAATTGGTGCTAAACATCCATATAATTTGGACCTATGTATAACAGATAAACAACGGGAACATAATTAGTTCTTCCAGTAAAGTTAATGGATAGAAAAGTAATAAATACTTTAATTATACTGTTTCTTTATGATGTTATAGTGTCAGAATTCAATTGGGAAGGGATTTTTAAATGTTTGCTGTAAATCCTTAATGCGAAGAACCTTTTGCTCTGGTACTGCACTGCTACAGCTGCTTTCATTGCTACCAACCTTTACTGTTACTTAAATATTACATACCTATGGTCCTTGCACATATCTTGAAATCTTAAATATTGCAATACATGCAATACAGAGACACTGACGTCTGCGTCAGTCACACAGGATAATGTAATTTTTGTCTACTATTTTGTCTATATTGTCTTCTCTTCCCCTTACTGGGTGACAGTTTTACATTGGACTATAGTAAATATTTGGAATTTACAAGCAAATGTCAAGATAAAGACACCATAGTGAGTTCTATCCATCCATCCATTATCTATACTGCTTATTATTACCAAAGCCAATCCCAGATGACATTGGGTGAGTGGTCGGGTACAGCCAAGACAGATCACCAGTCCATCACTGAGCTGACACATAGAGATAGACAAACACTCACATTCACATCTACATCACTAAATAGCCTAATGTGCATGTCTTTGAATAGTGGCAGGAGATATCCCACATAGACATGGGGGAGAACATGCAAAAAGTACCTAGGATCAACCCAGTTTAAACCTGAAGCCTTCATGTTGTGAGGTGACAGTGATAATCATCGCACCATCGTGCTACCCATAACTCCAACCATCCATCCATTATCTATACCCGCTTATTACTAACCAGGATCACAGGGATCTGCTCTCTTTGGGTGAAAGGCAGGGATGACCTGTCCAGGGTGTACCTGGACCTGCCAAGACAATGACAGTCAAAAACAAGGTAACAAACTGAGAAACCAGTTAAAGCTGGTGCACTGTTTCAGAAGTCTGTCATTTATTCCACTGATGCTATATTATAAGTAGTTATATTTATCATTACATCTTATGTCTTCAGTATCAATTTGATACACTTGAATTAGTTCTCTCTGTTATTGTGTGGATTTAGCTTCATTCTGCTGTACATCAATAGACATGCATGTCAGTGGTTTGGAGAATAATTGTCCGCAGGTCTGAATATGAGTGTTAGTACACTTGGTCTTCTAACTGGCAACCTGCTGTCCAGGCTATTTTCCAACCCCACGTCTAGTGCATGCTCTAGGTCACTGCGGCTCAGGAGAAATTGGTGAATTTGTTCATTCATTGTCTCTGCATCAAATTTGTCTCATCTCATACAAACCTCTTTCTCTTTATCTGATAATTTTGACAGTCACTATCTTTATGTTGACAGGAAGCTCAAAACTAATATTTCAGCTTTATGAGCAGGGAAAGATGTGACTGATTTCTCTCCTGTGCTTCCTTGAAAATGTTTCATTGACATCAAGCTCATTTTCAGATTCTTTTCAGCATCTCACTGAGCACTGTCAGCAGTGTCAGTGGAGCCTAATGGCAGATGGACAGATGGACAGCTCCATCCATATTCATTCACAGGATACCTCATGTCTCTCTCTCAAAGATCTGTCTGTCAGCATGCAGCAAGTGTTAGTGAGTCAATGAAAAGGTGTCAGAGAGAAAAAAAAAGGACTGTTTGAACATTTGAACACGAGGAGCCAGTCCAAAATAGTCACTGAAAGAAATAAATTGAGGGATATTAGCAGCTTAGGTGTCAAAATGGCTGACAGGTGGATGGCAGTAGGTAGGAAATCACTACACTGCCAGCTTTACAAATCTTTTGGGTTTGTCAAACAGAAAGATTCATGACAGCTCAGTTTTCCTGTCTGTCCTTACTCCGGTTTCTGCATTTATACACAACATAGTCACATTTATACTACAGCACAGTGCAGTAGTAAAGTATTAGTAATCGAAAGGTGGATTTGTGAATGGGCGATTTTTGAGAGAAAAACATCAGCTCGTCTTCAGAGAGGATTCTTAAAATCTCTCTTTTTACCGAGACACATCATTATTTTGCTCAGGAAGCTTTTCTTATGTATTATTTCTGTGTCAGCGACGGGTCATGTTGCATCACAGTACACGCATCGCTGCGAGCTATGAGGATGTGAGAGGACTAAACAAAACTGTGGAAGTTTTACATTCTGTAGGAGGAAAATTAATATATGCAAATGAATGAAGTCCTGTTTAGTACAGACTGCAGTCAAGAATCCCTTTGTGAAATGGTATTAGAGTGGTTAAAAGTGGATGATAATATTATAATAATGTCATCAAGCCTGAATTGTTCCACAGTCTGTCAGCAGTAAAGTGGTACCTCTGCAGATGAGTGAATTCTTAGGAAAGGAGGTGACTTGATTAACAATACACACTAAAAATAAAGCCTGCAGTTTCCTCCACTGAGTGACAGTCACAATTTTGGGTAAAGAAAATAATGCAAAGCATGTCCCTGTTCACTTTTTGTCTGGGGCTGGTTTTAATGATGTAAGAGGACATGTTATTTCTTTCCTGATCTTCAACACCTGCTGGCACAAACCAACATTGATAAAGAAAAGATTTTCCATGTAGAAGAATTTGCCATCCAGCTTAGAAGGGACTGAGGTCTCTGAAAGAAAGTCACTTAAGCACAGTGATGAATTACACTGACAAAATCCAAAGACCATATAATTCTGCTCCTGGTCCAAATCCTTCTGAGAGATGCAGTCAACAAGGAGACAAGGTACCCAGGGTCTACCACAGGGGTGACATATAGAGACAGGCAACTTGCCAGACTCACATTCACCCCTATGCACAATTTAGAGCTAAAACCCATGCTAACATTGTGACAACAGGCAGACACCACACAAAAAGACCCTATGGACTGCATTTCATCCTTTTCCTCATCTCACAACTCCATTATGGAAGAGACATATTCAGCCTGAACTGAATCTTCATGCAATCAGTTTTGCAATATTGTCTGCATAAATTTAGCAGACAGAGTGGTTTTACTCAGGAATGGTGCAGAATATGCGCAGCCAGAACTTCATGCCTAGTTTTGCCAAGTTTTGAGTCATCAGTGCTTCCTGGAACATTTTGAGGTTCAGCTGGAGAATACCAATCCTCCCATCTGTACTTAGCAAAGGTCAGCAGTGTCACAAACAAAGCTCAGTGTGACTCTGGTTATAATAGTTCAGTGGAGCGATCCTCCCCTCAGTGTGCCACTTTGCAAGAGCCTTCTGTCTTTGTTGATGTTTGCTTTTTTTAAAAAAATCAGCAGGCCCAATGGATGACCCAGAGAGAGACAGAGAAATGCATTAATGCATCATTTCAGTTGATAGTTTGACTGTACTGAATTTGTAATGACTGTACAAACTCATGCTGTGCAGCTAAACAAAGTTTGATTTGAAATTCTGGTGAAAAACCCTCAGCTTTCCAAAATTACCAAACATGTCAGAGTGAAGTTTGGGTAAATGTGTTTAGCATTACAGAGAGGACATTTACTATATTTCCATTCTATGCCATTGTGCCAAAACAAAAAACAAAAATGAACAAACAAACAAAAAAACATCTCTGCAGATTTTAGTTTCCATGTGTCATTTTTCTTGCTTTACCTAAGACATTAACAACCACCAGTCAGAACACAATGTGGAAACAGAATTATTTGAAACATCATCAAATTGAAATGTGCTTTTAATATTCTTCCACTTCTATGTTTATCAATGCAACACCACTGCAAACTAACTTCGATATCTCTGCCAGCATCAATCAAGTCCATCACAGGGCCACATAGAGACAAACAACCTCACACACTCACACTCACTCCTATGGGCAATTTAGAGTCACCAGATATTTCCTTAGACAACAATGGGACCAGATAAAATGCAGAGGTTTAGGCTACACATTGAGGATAATATGGAAGAAAAAAGTTTTTTTAGCACTAAAGGATATTTCAAATGTCTGGCTTCTCAGTATGAGGATCAGTCACATTTCTGTACAGTTCATCTCCCACTAGGTGTTAGTGAATAATGAAGACAACTTGGACCATATGCGTGCCATCCATTGGCTGTCTTGACATGCTGCAACAAACAAATGCATATGCATGCAGGTGATGTGAAACCAGACGAGACTACAACTGGATTCTTTCTTTGTGAGAGTTACAAATTGAGTGGAAGTAAATAATTTGTAAATGAATGAAAAAATGGTTACATCTGTGAAGTGTTAACAGGATATCAGAGAGTGGCTGTCACTATGGCACTGGAAGTATGTGAGTAGATCTGTGAATGTAGGATGTGGGTTTGTGTTGATGAGGCTGCAATGCTGGCAGAATGCTGCCGCTAAGAGCCAGATACCCAGTAATTCAGAAGGGTTTCCATCACTCAGAGTCCCAGTGGTGTCTACGCTTGCCTGAACTCCCACCTCTGCAGTGCAGCAACAACAGCCTCTATTTCTCTTACCTTGACCTTTAAAGAATACATGGACACAGGGAAGCAGGGGCACGATAGATGACCTCTACACTTTATTAGTGGTGTGTCATTTGTATCTAAATACAATAATTTTCACAATCACTACAAATCTTAAATCTAGAAATGCCTATGTTTTATGACCTTAAGGCACATAGGGAGCTACCACAGGGAATAAATTTTAAAGCTATAAATAGCATGAATTCAATAAATCACCGTGTAAACAAAGCAAACAGTGGGGCAACTGTTTAAACAGGCTACTCATACAACAGTATGGATCTGAGCTTTATAGAAAGAATCCACTGGATAACCTTTGTTGGGTATTGACTCGGGCTGTTAGTATTCTGATATTGAACTGACTGCAAGAGCAGTGATAAAGTGGAAGTAAAGTAGAGCCTGGTGAATTCTATGTATTCAAAGGGGATTTGAAAACAAATAGTGCGAAAATCAATTGTATTAACAAAAAACGAAACCTAGAGGAACAACTGAAGCACAAACACCTTTCAGGAAGTACATTTTCTGGTCATTTAATTGTGCCTGTGTCCAATTATTATCTTTGAATGTTAAGTTTGTGTCATTTTTTACCATATGCTGAAAAAACAAATCCCGGTGCTATGAAATCTCATGACAACACTAACACCTACAGGACATTTGATTGCTGTAAGTTACATAGTACATAAGTTTGTGTCATCAATGCTATACGTATTTATGTCAAAGGTTGTATAAGAATATTCAATTCTAAGTTGCAAAATTAAAATGTTTCTGACTTGTGAAAAATAAATTTGTTACCAATAAAAATATCTCCACCCAGGAGAATAATCTGAGGACATGCTGCTCACTTCAAAAATGTCTTAGTTTATAATGCCAAAGGGTGATGAATCATCACCACTGAATCTAATGAGATCTACTGTAGTGTGTATTTTCAATAGCAATGAGTAATTAATGTCATCAATAGCGTAGATGCTCTTTTATGGGAGTCAGGAACGAAAACCCATAAACAAGCTGACTTCTAACACTGTAAATCCTTCAATCCTTTTTCAGAACTTTAAATCAACCACCCATGTATCCATTTCCAGCTGCTTATCTGGTGTTGGGTTGCAGTGGCAGCAGGTTTGGCAGGGTAGTCCAGACATCTCTGTCCCCAACTGTGTTTCCCAGCTCCTCTTAAGGGAATCTTCCCTTAACTAAAATATACCTTCCATCTTTGTCACTTATTGCTTTACAGCTTTAAAATTGCACTGAATTTCATGTAAGTAATGCTAGTCCCCTCTTATTGTTAGGTTTGTTAAAGTTGTCAAACATATTTTTATAACCAATTTTTATTATGTTCTTGTTGATTTAACTGTGTTTCTTGTTTCTTGGGCCTTTTCTGTTTTCAACTTGGAAAATAACTTCCTTGTCCTGAGGACGTCGTTTGGCATATACAGTGGGTACGGAAAGTATTCAGACCCCTTTAAATTTTTCACTCTTTGTGTCATTGCAGCCATTTGCCAAAATCAAAAAAGTTCATTTTATTTCTCATTAATGTACACTCAGCACCCCATCTTGACAGAAAAAAACAGAAATGTATAAATTTTTGCAAATTTATTAAAAAAGAAAAACTGAAATATCAATTTAAAGGGGTCTGAATACTTTCCATACCCACTGTAGTACGTTATCACAGTGTATCCCCTACCATTGCTAAAATTTACTGTCGTGCTTGTTGCAGGAGGAGTTGTTTCTAATCTCTTCACTGAATTTTTTCTCAAAACAGACAAACCTAAAAAAAAATGTAAAAACGCAATAATGCAGTTGGACATTAAAATCTGTCTTTCTCCAGCAGACACAGGATATCAGAAGAGAAAGAGTAGCTTAATAACTAGACGATGCAATTTCTGAAGAAATTGCGTTGGGATTGCCGATCACCGCGAAAAGCTCGAGGCAGACCGCGTCGCCGAAGCACGTTTTGAATCGACCGATTGCGATAATCGAGAAATACCGACTGTAGTGAGGGTGCTTTTATTTTGAGAAAATGCTATAAACAGGCTTTTATTTTGAAAGGACAAAGAGCTGCAGGATACTCATGGGAACTCACAACAGAATCTGGACTTTATTTTGAATATTCCTCATACTTTACAAAAATGTGATATCTTCCAATAAATAACTGTAGACTTTTATTGCGAAAGTCTGACCATGTCAAAAACCATGGCTGACAAAGAAAATTGCCTCACTTGGTACCTGAAGCGCTATGCCAATAGGTAACGTCCATTTTAATATTGAGTTGCTGTTTCATGGCTTTTTTATTGAGAAAATGCTATTTCGGGGCTTTTATTTTGAAAGGACAAAGTGCTGCAGAAGACTCTTGGGACCTTGTACAAGAATCTGGACTTTATTTTGAATATTCCTCATACTTTACAAAAAAAAATGTGATATCTTCCAATAAATAACTGTAGACTTTTATTGTGAAAGTCTCACCATGTCAGAAACCATGGCTGACAAAGAAAATGGCCTCACTTGGTACCTGAAGCTGTATGCCAATAGGTAACGTCTGTTTTAATATTCAGTTGCTATTTCAGGGCTTTTTTATTGAGAAAATGCTATTTCGGGGCTTTTATTTTGAAAGGAAAAGGTGCTGCAGGAGACGCTTGGGACCTTGTACAAGAATCTGGACTTTATTTTGAATATTCCTTACAATTCACAAAATTGTAATGTCTTACTATAAATAACTGTAGACTTTTATTTTGAAAAACTCACCATGTCAGAAACCATGGCTGACATGGAAAATGGCCTCACTTGGTACCTGAAGCTGTATGCCAATAGGTAACGTCTGTTTTAATATTCAGTTGCTATTTCAGGGCTTTTTTATTGAGAAAATGCTATTTCGGGGCTTTTATTTTGAAAGGAAAAGGTGCTGCAGGAGACGCTTGGGACCTTGTACAAGAATCTGGACTTTATTTTGAATATTCCTTACAATTCACAAAATTGTAATGTCTTACTATAAATAACTGTAGACTTTTATTTTGAAAAACTCACCATGTCAGAAACCATGGCTGACATGGAAAATGGCCTCACTTGGTACCTGAAGCTGTATGCCAATAGGTAACTTCCATTTTAATATTGAGTTGCTGTTTCAGGGCTTTTTTATTGAGAAAATGCTATTTCGGGGCTTTTATTTTGAAAGGACAAAGTGCTGCAGGAGACTCTTGGGACCTTGTACAAGAATCTGGACTTTATTTTGAATATTCCTTATAATTTACAAAAATGTAATATCTACGTATTAATGACTAGACTTGTATTGTAGACTTGAGCTGTTGCTATGGTGTCCTAAAAGCAGAGTGGGGGGGGGGGGGGTTCTGGGTGGTCACCAAGTGTAACAGCAGTGGACATTTGTCAGCCAGTCATTCTTATTTACCAACCACAGACAGCTGATATGCTGCTATTGCCCTTTATGCTGTTGCTATGGTGACCTATGCCCAGAGTGGTGGTGAGGGTCGGGAGTGGCAGGGGGGTGGTACTGAGTGGTCACCAAGTGTAACAGCAGTGGACATTTGGCAGCTAGTTATTCCTAATTACCAACCACAGACAGCTGATATGCTGCTATTGCCTTGTATGCTGTTGCTATGGTGACCTATGCCCAGAGTGGGGGTGAGGGTGGGGGGTGGTACTGAGTGGTCATCAAGTGTAACAGCAGTGGACATTTGGCAGCCAGTTATTCCTAATTACCAACCACAGACAGCTGCTATGTTGCTATTGCTTTGTCAGCTGTCGCTATGGTGACCTATGCCTAGAGTGGGGGTGAGGGTGGGGAGTGGGGGGGGGTGGTACTGAGTGGTCACCAAGTGTAACAGCAGTGGACATTTGGCAGCCAGTCATTCTTAATTACTAACCACAGACAGATGCTATGCTGCTAATGCATTGTATGTATTTGCTATGGTCACCTATGCCCAGAGTGGGGGTGAGGGTGGGTGGGTGGGTGGGGGGGGTGGTGGGTGGTATTGAGTTGTCCCCATGTGTAACAGCATGTGACATTATGCAGCCAGTCATTCTTAATTACCAACCATAGACAGCTGATATGCTGCTATTGCGCAATGAGCTGCTTTGTGTTGAGTAGTTGCTATGGTGATCAAAGGCCAGAGTGAGAGGGGGATTGACAGCACTTTACACACGCTGAGTGGAGAAACTGAGAAAACTTCACCTTACAAAATGGAGGATTACAGAAAAACTATAAGTGCTATCAATATAATTCTTTCACTAACAGTGCCAGGAGGCTTCAACAAAGAGACCGATCCACTTTTTGTGAAGATATTCCAAAAAATGAAGGATTGGTGGCGAGTTAGAAACAACCTTCATTTGTGTTTCTCTCCAAAAATTGTAGAGATCTTTAGAATGGGAGTGAATGAGAGATTGAGCAGTCACTCTCTGTCTGTTAGGCCACCTTGTGGAAAAACCGTAGGTCCTATGAAAACGAGAAAAGCATTGCCTGAAAGAAGACAAAAATCTCTACTACTTTTGAGAAAATGGTGTATGAAGAGTCAAAATTGTGGCCGTGACGGCGAGTTAGAGAGAAAAATTTTCCCTAAACTTAACAGCTTCTCCCACTCTAGCGATGACATCACGCACTCTAGCTCTCTCCCATACACACCAATGTAAAATTCAGAAATTTCCTAAAAAAACCATAAAACTTAAACTGCGATTAAAGAAAAACCGTAGTAGATATCAAAAAGCTGTATACAACACTTATAGATTAATGCCTTCTGACCCGTTTAAAGGTCGAATGGTGTTTCTAGCTGAAAGTATGCTGACACAGTTAAGGCTCAAAGAGGACAAAGTTGAAGGGGATTTTAACATCCTCTCCATTCATTCCTATGGGAAAAAATTCCGACAAAACCTGGAATATTTCGGAAATTATGAAAGATATCGCTGAAAAAGTAGAAGCACCCATCTCCTCATCGAGCTGAACGCGATGGTGTTTGAATGACGTTTCTACGTCGAACGGTGTAGGACTAGATAGCGACCGAAAAACGGCGGAATAAAAAGAAAAAAAATAATAAAGAGAAAAAACGAAGAACATATCTTGGGATTGCTGCTTTGCACAGCAATCCCAACAATTAGAGCCTCTCACATTTAACTACTGTATAACATAAGTGTGTAAACAAAATTTTATTTGTTTATATGACTTTAACACGAGCAAAAATAAGTCTTTATTTTTAGCTATACCTTTAATTAATCATAAAATGGTCTTCCACTTCCACTCCTTATTTCTGTTTCTATAAATGAGCTGGATAGCAGGCTTTAAAAAACAACCCTCCACTGTTTTGACAGTTAACATAAATATAGATCAACAACCGCCCACAACCTCACATTTTATTATCCCTCAAATTACAATTTCACATATTTTGCTTAGTCCTGAGGACTAGATGTCCTTCTGGTCCCGGCACCTGACATTCCACATAAAGCTTTTATTTGTTTGGTTTAAGTTACATTGTCAAGTCTACAATACATTACTGCCCCCTTTATTCCCTGTGTTCCTGACAGCTTGCAAATCTGACACTAAATATGTCACCCCTAATGACATAACATAGTCTTTCCAGCAGTTTTGGGAAATCCATTTCTCTGACATTTGTAAATACTCTACCCTCTGGCACAGAGAAAAAAAAAAAGCCTTTAAATCAAATTAACTAGCAGTCGAAATCACTCAGGTCTGCTGGTGAGAATAGCATGAGCACAAGACGTTTTTTTCAGTGTGTTCAGTCTTTTGTCTTATAGTGAGGTTAAATATTTGTGTTGGAGGGATGCTGCAGAGTGACAAGAGGAAAAGGCAGATACTTTTTCTATGATGCTTTTCATAGAAGGAATTATAAAGAGGAATTATAAATATAGTTGTGGAATTTATAGGTTCGGCTACTAAGTAAAAGACAACTATATTTCAATAAAAACAAAAGGAAAAGGTGAGTTGCAGGCAAGAAATAATATGCATGTATTTGTCCTTCCATGTGAGAAATTAAGGAGACCATTTTTGAGCAATTACTATGAATTTTAGGTGGTAAACGTCCAAGATCCTCACTGTAAACTGAATATGCACAGGAGTGGAAAGCTTGACAAACATACCAAGAGTAAATAAGGGACGACAGGGTCAATTCCTCACATCTTATAAACCTGATTTCTTCTAACATTAGTTTTTCTCATTTGCATCTAACAGGTCCAACCCATCTTGTAGAGATGCACTGTACCAGGTTTTAGTAAGGGACCCCAAAGTTTTGTTGGGGGATGCCAATGCTCACATGGGCAACGTTGGAGGAACCTGGAGAGGTTGACTGGGAGGAACGGTCTATTTGATTGGAACCTGTTTTTGTGTTTTGTTGCTGGATCTCTGTGCTAATTATAGATCATCCATAATAACATCTATGTTCAAACATAGAGTGATTCCTAAGTGTACTTGGAATTTGCTGCATAACAGTGGACCACTAGGAATTTGCCCATCAGGTCTACCTGAGTTATGTGGACTTAGAGAAGGCCTATGACCGGGGGGCACTGCAGGACTGTGGAAGTACATGGTACTGGGTTCATTGCTATGAGGCATTCCGTCCATGTATAGCTGTGACTATATTTTTGGTCTCTGCCAGGGTAACCCTTGTCCCCAATCCTGTTCATGATTTTCATGGATAGGATCTCAAGATGCAGCTGGGGGGAGGAGTGTGTCTGGTTTGTGGGGCCAAAGAAATTGCAGATAATGTAGTCCTGCTGTCAGGAGTAATGTGGCCGTTGTACTGGACTGTCATGGTGAAACGGAAGCTGAGCTGGCTCTCAATTTGCCAGTCAGTCTACATCCTCACCTAAGCTTTGGGCAGTGACCAAAAGAAACTTCCTTAGTAGGGTGGCTGGGTTCAGCCTTAGAAATAGGGTACTGAACTCTGACATCTGGAGGGAGCTTGGAGTAGGACCACTTAGAAGCCAACTTAGGTGTTTCAAGTGTTTCAAACATCTGATTAAGCTGTCTCTTGGATGACTTCCATTGAAGGTTTTCTGGGCACGTCCTACTGGTACGGGGCCCCAGAGGAGACCTAGAAGGTACTGGAGAGATTATATATCTCATCAGTCCTGGACAGGATAGCCCAGAAAGACCTGGAAATTGTGAATGTCTGAAATGGCTTACAGATTTCGGTGCCACTTGGTAACCCCCAAATATTTGAGTTATCCACATTTACTAAAATGTCAGGACAATCCCTAAGTGTGTCCCTGACTGCAAAGACATAGTTAGATTCTTTTCAGTGTTTGAAATGAGACAAGTGTTTTGAAGGCATCAACAACTTTATGCATTCTCTTGTTAGTTTCCAGCAAACTCTGCTGCATGATTTTTAAATGCACTATGAAGACCATGTATGTTTTTTACTTTACTATTAGTCAAAGTTAGGAGGATTATTTTCAACTTTGTATTGTAAGTTTCATAACAAGCAGATCCATTGGAAACTAAAGAGTGAGGAGGGTGAAATTTGATTTGACCCGAATTTAAATTTTTGAATATTACTATTGCTTTTAAGCTGAATGCCACCACATTTGGATTTTTTTCCTTTTTCTAAATAGTATGTTAACCCCAGAGGCTGGTTGAACTTAAGTGTATCGCTTAAGTTTCTTATGTAATCGTATATTTTAAAACTTTTCTACATTTAACACTGGAAGGTTTTTCAATTTTGTTTCTTAACAGGTTTAAGTCTATATACAGTATTGCATATAATGTAGCATGTAATCAATTATAGTCAAGATCCTTCCACAAAAAGATGGAACGCTTCTCACTAAAGATTAATGAGCTTCACCTTTTATAGTGAGTGACTGTTAAAGAAACTGACCCAAGTATAATGAATTACAGGTGAAATAAAGTAGCCTGCAGGGGCTGATTGTCTGTTAAATCTTTACAAGGGTTTAATTGATCATGACATTTCTCATTATCTTTCTCTGCTGCTTTATGCAGTTGAAACTCGAACTCGAGACGTTGTGATTTAGCTTTTTCATAGTGATAAACTCACATAAACTCTGCTTGAAAAATTAAAAGAATGCTTCACTGTTTAAATGACTCCTACACAAAGAGAAATAAGTCTTCATGTCTGCTTTACATTACTTCCCCCTTTATTTCCTGTGTTCCTGACATCTTGCAAATGTGGCACTAAATATGTCTCCTCTAATGACATAACACAGTGTTTCTCGCAGTTTAGGGAAATTCATTTCTCTGACATTTGTAATTAATCCACCCCTCTGGCACAGGAAAAGACTAAGCCTGTAAATCAAATTAACAAGCAGTAAAAATCAGTCAGGTCTGCTGGTGAGACTAGCATGAACACAGTAAGTTTTTTCAGTGTGTTTAGTCTTGTTTTACACTGAGATTAAAGGTTTGTGTTGAAAGGATGCTGCAGAGTGACAAGAGGAACAGCAGGTATTTTAAAGATGCATTTTCCTGTTATGCTTTAGAGTGAGGTAAGGATTTTTGAAGCGTTGGTGTTAACAATGTCGAGGTGATGAGACATCATGCTGCCAACCGGCCCAGCAAGAGAGAGCGACAGGTCGATGACAGGCTGGGGCACACAGGCCTCAGTGAGTCACTGATATGGGACAGCAATGACATGCCTTCATTTCAGCATCTGCTCTCCAGGGCTCTGGAGCTCTATTTTAGAGAGGAGGGACTTATGTTGGAAACTGACTGCAATAGCAAGACTAACTGTGAAATAGACAAGTGAGGGCAAGAGAATCTAAAATAAAATACCAGCCTCTTTCTTCTTTTGTTCTTTAAAACTTGAGCTTCCAAAATAAAAGATGATGTAAAAAAAAAAAGAGTCATCGTTGTCAGAGTAGCACTGAATGATACTTTAGCTCTAAATAAAATGATTTCATACATCATTATCAAATGTTCAGAAGCATTCGAGCTGCCATAGTAAGCGCCATAGTACATGTTGGGACCTGACAAGTCATTGTTTATGTTTTTATTCAGTAAAGAAGGTGTCAGGGACCGGGAACAAGAATGTAAACACAGAATGGTTCCTGAAGCAGTGTAAGAGTACAAAAACTAAAAACCTCTGTGGGTTGCACAAAGAAGGCAGTTTGGGTTGTCTATGCTTCATTGAGAACGTCAGGTAAAAATTACAGTATTTTGACAGCAGTAAAACCTAAAACAAAAAGTAGCTTGCTAGCCTTTACAGGGTTCTTCACAAGGTTGTGAAAGCCAATATATAAACATATAGCTATAGCACTGTGGTATTGATTGTTTACTCAAACATTTCCCGTCCAGTCCTGTGCCATGAGGCCTGTGAGTGAAAGTGCAATCTGTGCTTCTATTGGTCTACATTCTCCAAACACGCCAGAAAAGTAAAACATTTTCATGCTAGATTTTGTGTCAGGGCATGATAATGCACCCCAGATGTGGCATTGGTTATCATTCACTGCGATACATTATACGAGATAACCAGCTGTCACATATGATGCCAATTTTCAGTCATGATGCCCTATGACTGTCGGGTCAAGCTAATATCAGGCTAAAATTGTGTAGGCTAACCTTAGCATGAACATGAAAGTCTACCTTTAACCTTAACCACATGGTTATTATTGTAATTATGACGATGCCGATACACTAAATTCAACACAATAATACTTGGACAAGAAAGAGCATAGGGATAACTCCTGGTAACATATCAAGCAGCTGATACAGGACTTATTCATACAGTCAAAGCACATAGAAAATATAAGCATACTATAGCGCACTGCTCTGGGTGCTGGGTAACTATATATACTATAATTAGGTAATATAAATTCTGTGTGCACAATGGTTGGACAATTGCATACAAAGAAAGATGCTCATGCTCCAACCCAATAAAGCCAGCTTGACCTTAGAGAATCTAGTCACTAGGAAGACGACTGCAGATAGTAGTCAGATTAATGAAGGACATCAATGAAAGGTAGTCTACTTGTATTTCATTGAACTGAGTCCATAAAGGTATAGTGACTCAAATAGAGACATGAAAGCTAGAGGGAGACAGTCAAGCAGGAAGTATTTCTGAATCTCTTATTTAGCTTTAAGTGGCGATCTGCTGCAGCAAATATGGTCAGTTCCCACTCCAGGCTTTTTTCATAATATATTTGGTTCAGTTTGATGTGGCCATGCTGTGCTGCAAGTGCCCGATCACGTCAGATCTTGCAAAGTAAGCAGGGCTGGACCTGGTTAGTACTTGGATGGGAGACCACCTTGGAAGACCAGGGGCCATTAGATTTGGTCCCAAGCCCGAGTAAATGAGAGGGTTGTGTCATGAAGGGCATCCGGTGTGAAACCTGTGCCAAACCAATCATGCGGATCAATTGATTCACTGTGGCGACCTCTAATGGGAACAGTTGAGAGAACAAAGAAAAAAAAAAGGTTCAGTTTGATATAGAGAAGAAACTGACAGATGCAGGGAGAATGTTAGACAGAAAGCCTTTAATAAGACACGTTGGACAGCTTGTTTTAAAGTTAAGGCAGCAGCAGTCTGTTTGGCCCAAAACCTTGATATTCTGCTCACATGCCAGAGGCTCCTGCTGTCAGCCAAACTCTGTCAATACATGAGTGATGCGAACAAAGCAGAGGATTTCCTCAAGGACTCATCCATAACATTTTGTTAATGATTACAGGCCTGGTCCCTCATCAAGGACAGATGAAGTGAAAGGTGAATAAACAGCAGTTTCATAGCCTCACACACTCACACTCACTCCTATGGGCAATTTAGAGTCACCAATCAACCTGACAATACATGTTTTTGGACTGTGGGAGGAAACCAGAGTACCTGGAGAAAACCCACACAAGCACAGGGAGAACATGCAGACTCCACACAGAAAGGACCCTGATGGGTTGCGAACCCCAGTCCTTGTTGCTGTGAGGCAACAGTGCTAACCACTAATCCACCCCGTGATTCACAAAATGTTTTAATTTAATGAGTAAACATGCCAAAGTCAGGGAAGAACAAGCAGTTTTGCTCAATACCCATTTTCAGATGCAGCAGCCAAATTTAAAGTCCTCAGTGTGAACAAAATGAGGGGCTCTTCTGTGAAAAGTGCCCATGACAACGTGACTTATCAGCTTTTAAAGAAATGTCCTCAAACAAATGTATCTGGTAATGTGGGTTAGCAGCGGGTTGGGACCTGCCGAGACTCACGTCATGTGCCCTGCTTAACCTGTCAAGGCTAGTCAGTGAAATACTCAATCAAGTATCTGTAGGCATTAAAAAAGCCAGGAAAGAGGTGAATGAAACACTGAGAAGTTCAAGTGGCTTGTGTGTATTTATCTTGAGGTATTACCAGTCCTGACACAAGGCATAGTATCCATCTGGGTGTAACAGATGGATACTGACTCCTTCATTAGAAATTAGCTACCTGGACAGTAGTGCAAATGACAAATAAACACGCATTTAACGAAATGAAATAGCTACACAGAAAAAAGTATGGGTGATATTTGTGCATGGCTGCTTTAGTGCTTATTGGTAAACAAAATGGGTCAAAGTGAATATAATGTACTAAATTTAAAACCTTTGTGACTGATGACTTGTGAAATAAGTTTTATTCTACTAATCTCAAGCAAGGTTGAGTCGAATAAGCAGTTCAATTTAGTGCATTGGCTGACTCTCAAAAAAGGTTTTTATGTTTTTATATGAATTGCCAGGTTTCCAGAGTTTTCTCTCTATTTCTGCCCTGCACACTTAGCTCCCATTCCCTTGTCGCCTGGTCCTGGCTCGCACACCCACCAAACCTGGCGTTGCTTATCTGATTAGCACATTATTTACACTGCTGTTTTCTTTGTTGCTAAAATGTCTGTATTGCCCACTGTAGCTATTGTGCTTTATTCCTGGTGTTCATGCTGCCTGTTTGTTCCTTTTTTCTTAAGTGTATCTGTTTGTTCTGGTTTCCTGTGCATGGGCTCTACTTCTGCACTTTGCCTTTCAACTGCTTTCTGATTTAAGATAATTACATTGTTGGCATTAAACTCTGGTCCTGAAGTCCCATTCCCATGCAGCCAGGTGCTACATGGACATATATGTGCATTTCATGCTCAGTGTGCATTTTAAAAACTATAGACCTAATTTTAACTACAACAAGAAGCATGAAGTGGAAGGTCTTGTACAACTGAGGGCTTTTTCAACATGACCGTCTATTTTGATTCATGTAAATGTACAAAGGGCTGGCTGAGGTGGAATATAAATGGGAGAGTACGGTGATTAATAAATACCATCTCATCACTGGTCTCATTGCCAATCACAGTGGTACATGACAAGCCCAAGAAATGGAAGGAGCTCTGTGCTTGGCACCAAAATACTGCACAGATGTGGAAAGTGAATTTCAAGTTCAACCTGTCAATTGTGCCACCACGAAAATACTCTAGATCCCTCAGTCTCATCTGTGTAAAGTATTAGGCTGAATCCTTCCTCTATTACGGATAATATCCATTTTAAAACTCATATTTAATGACAAAGCAGAGGAAAACCATTATGGAAAATGACTATGCCTATTTAACAATTATCTAAAGCACGCTTACTGGTATCACAGTGGGTAGCAAAACAAGAATGACACTTAAATGCTTCAATATCTGGAGGTGTAGCCTGACACAGGAATGGCATCACTCTGTGGGGGCTCAGTGTGACATTTGACTAGAGCTCCAGGAGGGACAGATGTGCTGGTCTGAAGGAAAAGAGACATGTCAGTTCAGAATATCAGCATGGAGGAGACGTTCACACGAGGATAGACCCTGAATTGGGATGTCTTTTTTCAAATACCCATATGGGAGTTCAAATAAAATTACTCTGTGAAAGCTCTTGATACAATTTCTGGAGGATTTGGAGGATGCATCCTTAATACACTGATCAATCTGCAGTGGAGAATCCTTGACTGTATGAGACAAAATAAAAGGAGGAAAAATAAAGCTGGCCTTATCTCTTGCTCACTGTCAATTAAAACAAGGTCTTATCAAAGCCCTTCAGCTTTATTAAAATACAGTGCAATGACAGGCCAATAACCCCTGACAAATTAATTGAATTTTGACAGACAGTTCATAGCAAGAAGAGAGCAGCAGGGATCATTAAACCGACCTCAGTGGAGATCATCGGGAAGACAAAGATAAACTTGGCTATTTTACAGCAATAAAACATATTATATGACTTTATTATATAGCAAATATGTTTGCTCACATGTTCGATTCATTATATATTTATCCAACCTCAACCCTTTATGGCTTCAAAGTTATTTACAGTCATGTTGTAAGATTCTGAAAGAAAAAGGCAGATAATTCACAATCAATCGTTATTGTTCTGTTAATTTTCATGTGAACCAAAGTTATGCTTAGTAACGTCAAACCTCAAGATAGTAGGATTTTAGAGGGCACGATGAAAGACATTAGCAAATTATCAACTAAATCCCACAACAGGCTCATCACGCTGAGGTTCAACCATATGGTGGACAAAAATCAGGTGGACATCAGAGAAATAAGATGTGATATGTGTAATCTCAAATCTCAAAGAAGGCTATGTAAGGAAAACATCCCATACTGAGTCCCTGGGGAGACAGCATGGTATCAACAGCTTCAACCAGGAGTTATATCGTCTGCACTGTCACCCATTTGACTCAGGCTCGTTCTAGAGACCAGGCTCCTCTCAAGAAGACTGTTTAACCTTGTCCAATGATTGGCAATCTTAGGTGTTATATTAGACCCTTATCTGGTGTTCGTTTGAGATATTCTTGCTTTATGTTGACTCAGCGTATTATGAGTGCTGTGTGACTATAATGAGATAACAGGTACTGCAATATCTAAGATAACATTTAGGACACCTGGTCTTTAATGAGAACATTTTTAAAATAAGCTTCTAAGATGTTAGTAGTGCTGAAAATGATCTTGTATTTATTCATATCCTATGGCTGTAGACCCTTAGTCTTCTTCTTATAACGTTATGTCCCTAAAACAACAGCAACAGCAATAAAATGAGAACAACATTTGAATGCATTTAGAAAAAATAAGATTGAACTATCACAAGAAAGAAAGTCTCTAGAGCCACAGTGATTTCAAGCTGATTTCAAGAAGGCTGATTCATGGTCGAGGAGCTGTGACTATAAATGCTTGATCTCCAGACATACAGATGTCACTTTACATTACTTTACAAACAGTTAACCGGTAACAATTAGTATTTTTATAAGTCACTACAGTATATTGCTAAAAACACTGAGTAATGTTTTCTTTTTGCATTCCAGTTAAATAAAAACTCTAGTTTCATTCTTTATGCTAAACATACTGTAGTCTGGATCACTGTAATACAGGTGTCAGACATGCTTTGTTTTTATTTTAATTTTTTTATTTTATTTGGTTTCACATTTCTGTAAACGTACCAGAGTTAGCCAATTGACTATTTTTCATCTGCAGTCCCCGGACAGATGTTAATATGTCACCCTAAAAATAAGACAAAGTTATAATATATTATTTACAAAAGATATATCAAGAACAGATAACAAGTACTAAAAGAGTATTAAAATTACAATTATGTTACACATAGCACATAATGTGTCTACACAGTTAACAAAAAAACATAAATACTAGTTTAATTTAGATTTCTTTTGTCGTAAAAGACAAATTACGTAAGAAAAAGATAATTTATTTAAACAGTGACACCTACATAAATTCAATTAAAACATGAGCATCGCCATGATCAGTGCAACAATTGTGTTGTTGTGTAAAACTTAGAAGTAAATCAGAGCGCAAGTTTTATTAAAATAATGAATTACATTTTGCAGCAAAAAACATCCTAGGTTTACATACTAGTCTAGTTTATTTAGTATATACTAATGATTTATGATGGCTAGCCTCAAACCTTGTTATAATCCAAACACTGAAATTACAAAGAATTATTTCACTTTGTTAACTAATATAATACCTTTGTGGTGCTACTCATGCTAAGATAGAAAAGATCAGTGCAGGCAGCCTATCAGGCCGTGATGCCCCGGCTCTCACCTGCATACCTCAATCTGCATGAGGAGGTGAGGAGTTCAGCATTTTGAAAGGACCTTACTGTCTAAGCATCTGTTAGGATTTTCAGTCAGTGTCTTTTGGACACCTTCCAGGGATGACAAATAACAAGCCCAGGGCACACTAACCTTTCTCAACAGCTTGCCTGGAAACACCCCAATTTCCCCAACAAGAGCAGATGGGAAGCAAAAAAGAATGTAAAGCTGCAGTGTTTAAACTGTTTTTATTGCAACTCTGGCCTGACTAATTAGCTGATAGATAGTTAGATAGATAGATAGATAGATAGATAGATAGATAGATAGATAGATAGATAGATAGATAGATAGATAGATAGATAGATAGATAGATAGATAGATAGATAGATAGATAGATAGAGGATTTGGGCTACTATTCTACATTAATACTTCTTGTTCAGTGAATTCAGGGCAGGAAGGGAGGATTGTGGAGGTCAGAGTGGTCAGAGTGGCCATTGGTAGAGCATGACCTTCCCACACTTCAATTAACTGAAAAATGATGAATGATTAATATTTTACAGACAAATACTTAGAGTATAAAGACTTTATTACATGACCCAGGAAAGAAAAATAAAACATATTTGTAAGCAGACATTGCACACAATCCATTTTCCTTGAGCCAAATGGCTGCATATGAATGGAATTTATTGGGGATAAGCCGCCATGAATGAATGGATTTTGTATAAAAGTACAACTATTTTTGATAAATGCTGACAATATTTAAACCTGACAGATTCCTATATTTCAAACATGGGATGTGTATAACGTGTATAGCAATAAATCACATGAAACTATGATGTTTGAGACAGTCTGAGTTGTTAGCATTATTTGTCATTTGTTTTCTTATTTATTTTGATTAATTTGTTTTTGTGATTTTGGTGTTTACTCCTGTTTTTGTTTTTGTGCTTTTGTTTTGTACAGCACTTTGGTCAACTTTGGTTGTTTATAAAGTGCTATATAAATAAAGTTACAGTTGCAGTTATGGCTCTTTGTAAACATTTCAAAAATCATCCACCATTTAATGTTTGTTTCCGAAAATGGAAAAAAACCCTGAAATTCAAGAACCTTTACTACAACCATGATGACTAAATCATTTGTCAATGATCAGCAGCATCTATACAAAAGAAAATCCAT